>NW_022166269.1:0-1459 GCF_008728515.1 Papio anubis | reverse complement strand
AGTCCCAGAGATTCTGGTATGTTGTATCTTTGTTCTCATTGGTTTCAAAGAACATCTTTATTTCTGCCTTCATTTCGTTATGTACCCGGTAGTAATTCAGGAGCAGGTTGTTCAGTTTCCATGTAGTTATGTGGTTTTGAGTGAGTTTCTTAATCCTGAGTTCTGATTTGATTGCACTGTGGTCTGAGAGAAAGTTTGTTATAGTTTCTGCTCTTTCACATTTGCTGAGGAGTGCTTTACTTCCAACTATGTGGTCAATTTTGGAATAAGTGAGATGTGGTGTTGAGAAGAATTTATATTCTGTTGATTTGGGGTGGAGAGTTCTGTAGATGTCTATTAGGTCTGTTTGGTGCAGAGCTGAGTTCAAGTCCTAGATATCCTTGTTAACTTTCTGTCTCATTGATCTGTCTAATGTTGACAGTGGGGTGTTAAAATCTCCCATTATTATTGTGTGGGAGTCTAAGTCTCTTTGTAAGTCTCTAAGGACTTGCTTTATGAATCTGGGTGCTCCTGTATTGGGTGTATATATGTTTAGGATAGTTAGCTTTTCTTGGTGAATTGATCCCTTTACCATTATGTAATGGCCTTCTTTGTCTCTTTTGATCTTTGTTGGCTTTAAGTCTGTTTTATCAGAGATTACGACTGCAACCCCTGCTTTTTTTTTTGTTTTCCATGTGCTTGGTAGATCTTCCTCCATCCCTTTATTTTGAGCCTATATGTGTCTCTGCACATGAGAGGTGTCTCCTGAATCCAGCACACTGATGGGTCTTGACTCTTTATCCAATTTGCCAATCTATGTCTTTTAATTCTACCATTTAGCCTGATTACATTTAAGGTTAATACAGTTATGTGTGAATTTGATCCTGTCATTATGATGTTAGTTGGTTATTTTGCTCGTTAGTTGATGCAGTTTCTTTCTCACATCGACGGTCTTTACAATTTGGCATGTTTTTGCAGTGGCTGGTAGTGGTTGTTCCTTTCTATGTTTAGTGCTTCCTACAGGAGCTCTTGTAAGGCAGGCCTGGTGGTGACAAAATCTTTCAGTATTTGCTTGTTAGTAAAAGATTTTATTTCTCCTTCACTTATGAAGCTTACTTTGGCTGGATATGAAATTCTGGGTTGAAAATTCTTTTCTTTAAGAATGTTGAATATTGGCCTCCACTCTCTTCTGGCTTGTAGCGTTTCTTTTCTTTTTCTTTTTTTTTTAAATTTATTTATTATTATTATAATACTTTAAGTTGTAGGGTACATGTGCATAAGGTGCAGGTTTGTTACATATGTATACTTGTGCCATGTTGGTGTGCTGCACCCATCAACTCATCATTTACATCAGGTATAACTCCCAATGCAATCCCTTCCCCCTCCCCCCTCCCCATGATAGGCCCCAGTGTGTGATGTTCCCCTTCCTGAGTCCAAGTGATCTCATTGTTCAGTTCCCACTCATAGGTGGGAACTGAAC
>NW_022166268.1:0-1460 GCF_008728515.1 Papio anubis | reverse complement strand
CTTGCCCTTTCTGTTCCACTGGAGGGGCCGAGGGGATAACCTGGAAATATCATTGTCATCTTCTCTGGTCTCCTAAATCGCTCAGCTTACCTTCGTCAGCAAGGCGTCGCTGGGGACAAGGTACAAGTGGAACTTAATGTCTTCGGGGTGGGGGTGAAAATAGAGCAACGTGTTGGAGGTGATGGGGATGGAGAGGCGAGTCCCCCTGGCGATCCGCAGCAGGATGCCCATCAGGGAGAAGCTGGGGTTGTCCAGGACAGCATAGAAAGGCTCCACCCGGCTTGGCTGCTCCAGGACCATCCCTTCATCCTTAAAATGGGCCACGAGGAACCAGGAGACGTCCACCTCACCTGCCGCAGGAGAACCGCAACAGCAGTGAGACAGCACGCGCCCCGGCAGCCTCCACAGCCTCCGCTCACCCCGCATTACCTTGGAGGGAGATGAAGTGGGGGAGGTGGATTTCGGCCACAGCCTCCTCTGGCTCTGCAGTGACGGCAAACAAGGGGCCGGCCGCCAGCCACTGTTCATGGTGCTGCAGGTCCAGGGCCAGGTGCTGACTCCAGGAACCAAACGCAATCGTCACCGTGACCGCATCCCTTACCACGAAGCCGAGGCCGGTGGCTGACCACAGATACCAGCCAGCAGTGGGGAACCGAAGGCTGAAAGGAGCCAGAGTGATGTCATGACGGGAGAACCCCAGGACTTGGATTTAAGCAGCGATGCGCAGAGGGAGGTGGGATTTGAAGTGAGGCAAGTTCAGGACCCATCTGCGACTTTCACTACATTAGAAAACGCTGGGGAGTTCATTAACCTCTCTGGGCTCCAATTTCTCTGCACTATATATATATATATATATATATCGAAATTAAAATACCAATTTCGCAGTGCATGAAATAAACATATTATTGATGAAATTTTAGCTATCATAAGGGATGGAGCCAATACACTTCGTTTATATCAGAGCTGTTTTCAAATCAGCATCTTCCATTCTTACCTGTATTTGTTTGCACTCTTATTGATCAACTCAACATCCACATTTCCTTCAGGCCCCAGAAACTGATCATATTTATAATCTTGTTTGAACATAAAATGGAGTTCAGCATAAATAGAGGAAATCATCTGATGCATTTCTGAGTAAACAGCTCCTGAAAAAAAGATACTAGACACATAAGAGGTAAAGGGTTGGAAGAGGCATGGCCTGAAGGACTCCTGGAGGCTGAATTGCACAGGTGCTGTTGGGATACAGATATTGAAAGAGAACAGAGTGACCAGAATATGGAGTTTTGCTCATGACTAAAAGTATACCCCAAATTCCATAGGGCTTTCTGGGAAGCCAGGCTAGACAGCTTTGGTGGGAGGCACCGTTTGCTGAGGACTGGAACCAATGCACCTACATTTCTACTGGCCCCAAGTAGCAGATGACATCTTCTGCTGGTGAGGCAAGTCCAGGTCAGAAAAGG
>NW_022166267.1:0-1460 GCF_008728515.1 Papio anubis | reverse complement strand
TTGACTGGGAAACGTTGGGACAGGCTGTCCTTGATCGTTCACAATGGCTTCAATTAAAAAGTTGGTGGTGGGAGGAAGCAAGAGTACAAGCTAGAAAAAATGCTACGCAAAATCCCCCAGGGCTACTGAAGAGCAGCTTACAGGTTCAGGACAATACGCCACTCTTAATGCTCAGGCAGGCCTAGATGATATTGCTCTCACTCAGATTAAAGCCTTGTTTATAAAAGCGTGGACTAAGGTTGGAATGGTGGGTAAAACTTCTTTATCTTTTGTAAAGATCCTACAAGGAGCCACTGAGCCGTATCCAGATTTTGTAGCCCGTCTTCAAGATGCTGTATTAAAGACTGTAGGTTCAGGCCTTGCTGCTAAAATTCTTTTGGATACTCTGGCTTTTGAGAGTGCTAATCCTGAGTGCCAAAAATTGCTGCATCCTCTAAAAGCTAGTGGAGCTGATTTAGCTGAATACATTCGGGCTTGTGCAGGTGTTGGAGGAGCTATTTACAATGCTCAATTGTTTGCTGGGGCACTTTCTCAGGCTTTAAAAGGCAATTCTAAACAAGGTATATGCTATCAATGTGGGAATCCCGGTCATTTTAAAAAGGTATGCCGGAAAAAATTAGGCTCTTCTGCTCTAAAAGAAAAAAGGTTACCATCTGATATGTGTAAACGATGTGGCAAGGGTTGACACTGGACCAATGAATGCCGTTCAAAAACTGTTAAAAGTGGGAATGTACTGTCACCCCTCTCAGGAAATGGGAGCCGGGGGCTGCAGGCTTGGGGCCCCAACAACTACAATGCAGGCCTACCCCAGTACCCAGTGAGCAGTGGCTTACAACATCAAGGAATGACCTCAAGTCCTCCTTAAAGACATCTTACCCTACCCCAGTTTCTCAGCTTTATGCTGCCACTAAGCAGAGTGCTGCTGCTGACCTAGCTATTGTCCAACCTTATACTTTATCTCCTAATAGAGGAATATATAAGCTGGCTACCGGAGTGTGTGGTCCTTTGCCAAAGGGACATGTAGGACTTTTACTAGGTTAAAGCAGCAACGCTATGCGGGGGTTAATGGTGGTCCCAGGAATTATTGATCCTGATTTTACTGATGAAATCCTTATTATGGCAAAAGTCTCACAACTTATGCGCCTAGAGGCAGGGGAATGTATTGCATAATTGCTTTTATTGCCTTTTTTTCCTTTCTTATCTAGAGATGTGTCTCATCAAGGAGGTTTTGGTAGTACTGGGAAAACTGTTTTCTGGGAAACTTTAGTTTCTGATCAAAAATCTTTATGTTCATTGCAAATTAATGGGATACTTTTTGAGGGCTTAGTCGACACAGGAGCCAATGTATATAATAATGTTTGGCTCAATGGCCTGATCATTGGAAAAAGAAACAAGTATCGGTTACTCTATCCAGCCTAGGTACTGCTTCTATAGTCTACCAAACTGTCGAGCCCCTGAGC
>NW_022166266.1:0-1460 GCF_008728515.1 Papio anubis | reverse complement strand
GTAAAGCATTTGTGGATTTTCTATTTATCTATTATAGATATCTAGTTTAATTCCAATGTGACCAAAGAACACACTATATTATTATTATTATTATTATTATTATTATTATTATTATTATTTTGAGACAGAATCTCACTCTGTCACCCAGGCTACAGTGCAGTGGCACAATCTCAGTTCACGGCAACCTCTGCTACCAAGGTTCAAGTGATTCTTGTGTCTCAGCCTCTGGATAGCTAGGATTACGGGCGTGTGCCACCATGACCAGCTAATTGTTTTGTATTTTTAGTAGAGATGCGGTTTCACCATGTTGGTCAGGCTGGTCTCGAACTCCTGACCTCAAGTGATCCACGTGCCTCGGCCTCCCAATGTGCTGGGATTACAGGTGATCAGCTGCCATGCCCAGCTTCACACTATATTATTTTAATCCTTAGAAGTTTCTTGAGACTTATTTTATGACCCAGCCTCTGGTATATTTTGGTTAATGCTCCATATTCACTTGAAAATAACACAAAAGTACGAATTTTCACTTGAAAATTCTGCAATCAGATGTTAATAGTCTATAAATATTAATTAGATCAAGCTGGTTAACAGTTTTCTTCAAATTTTCCACATTCCTAGTGATTTTTTTTTTCTTTGAGACGGAGTTTCTCTCTTGTCGTCCAGGCTGGAGTGCAATGGTGCGATCTCGGTTCACTGCAGCCTCTGCCTCCCAGGTTCAAGGAATTCTCCTGCCTTAGCCTCCCGAGTAGCTGGGAGGTGCATCCCACCACACCCGGCTAATTTTTTGTATTTTTAGTAGAGATGGGGTTTCACTGTGTTAGCCAGGATAGTCTCCATCTCCTGACCTCGTGATTCACCTGCCTTGGCCTCCCAACGTGCTGGGATTACAGGCATGAGCCACTGTGCCCACCCAGTTTTTAAAATAAATATTTTTAATTTTTCCCGTTTTAATTTCAAGTACAGTACATATCAATAGATATAACCTATATAAAAAAGCTCTTTGGGTTCCTCAATAATTTTTAAAAGTGTACAGCAGGCCGGGCATGGTGGCTCACGCCTGTAATCCCAGCACTTTGGGAAGCTGAGGTGGGCGGATCACCCAAGGTCGGAAGTTCGAGACCAGCCTGACCAACATGGAGAAACCCCACCTCTACTAAAAATACAAAATTAGCCAGGCATAGTGGCACATGCCTGTAATCCCAGCTACTTGGGAGGCTGAGGCAGAAGAATCACTTGAACCCAGGAGGCAGAGGTTGCAGCGAGCTGAGATCATGGCATTGCACTCCAGCCTGGGCAACAAGAGCAAAGCTCCGCTTCAAAAAAAAAAAAAAAAAAAAGGGGGTAAAGCAGTCCTGAGACTGAAATGCTTAATGCTTGAAAATAATCGCTCTTTAAATTCTCTATGTATCTTTAACTCATTGGAACACTCTTGAAATTAATATTTTGCCATTTCAAAGCAA
>NW_022166265.1:0-1460 GCF_008728515.1 Papio anubis | reverse complement strand
TTTTTTTTTTTTTTTGGAGACAGGGTCTTGCTTTGTTGCCCAGGCTGGAGTGCAGTGGTGCAATCTCAGCTCACTGCAACCTCCATCTCCCAGGCTCAAGCCATCCTCCCACCTCAGCCTCCTGAGTAGCAGAGACTACAGGCCTGCACCACCACACCTGGCTAATTTTTATATTTTTTGTAGAGACAGGGTTTTGCCATGTTGCCCAGGCTGGTCTTGAACTCCTGTGCTCAAGTAATCCTCCCACCTTGGCTTCCCAAAGTGCTGAGATCGCATACATGAGCCACAGTACCTGGCCAATTTTTTTTTTTTTTTTAATTTTTGTAGAGACAAGGTCTTACCATCTTGCCCAGGCTGACCTGAAACTCCTGGGTTCAAGTGATCCTCCTGCCTTGGCCTCCCAAAGTGCTGGGATTACAGGAATGAGCCACTATGACAGGCCACCACTTCTTACTAGCCTTGTGATCTCAGGTAAGCCACATAAACCCAGTTTCTTTATCTATGTAATGGGGATTATAAGAATCATTCTAGGCCAGGCGAGGTGGCTCAAGCCTGTAATCCCTGCACTTTGGGAGGCCGAGATGGGCGGATCACGAGGTCAGGAGATCGAGACCATCCTGGCTAACAAGGTGAAACCCCGTCTCTACTAAAAAATACAAAAAAAAAACTAGCCGGGCGCCATGGCGGTCGCCTGTAGTCCCGGCTACTCGGGAGGCTGAGGCAGGAGAATGGTGTAAACCTGGGAGGCGGAGCTTGCGGTGAGCTGAGATCTGGCCACTGCACTCCAGCCTGGGCGACAGAGCGAGACTCCGTCTCAAAAAAAAAAAAAAAAAGAATCATTCTACTTCACAGAGTTGTGAGGTCAAGAGGAGTAGATGAAATGTAAACTTCTTAGTATGCTGCCTGGCACATGGTGAGCATTATACATATTAGTCTTTATTCTCTTTGTCCTCCACTAGAGTGCCAGATACCTGGGAGACCTTCCAGGTGTCTACTGTCTATTGTTAACTGAAAAGGACAAAGACATTTTGGAACAATGTAGAAGGATGCTTTGGAGAGACATCATGGGCGTGATCCACTATTCATTTCTCCATTAATTCAGCATTCACAGAGACAGAGGCTGCCATGTGCCAACCAAGCCTGCCAGATAGACATCATCTCAGCCTCAAGGGTTCTCAGGTCTAGAGGGAGACAAGTATACAAATAAACCCCACATGTCACTGAGCTGGCTTATGAGGGAGTCAGGGGAACCTAAAAAGAAGATGGGAGAGGGAGTGGAGTGACTTCATTTTCGATGCCTCAGAAAGGAGGCGAATTCAAGCTGAGACCAAGAGAATGAGTACAAGTGGAAGTGCCAGGTGTCAAAGAGTTGGTGGGAAGGAGAGGAGACAAAAATGGGTGCCAAAGCTGAACTTTCTTTTTTCTTTTTTCTTTTTTTTTTTTTTTTTGAGACGGAGTCT
>NW_022166264.1:0-1461 GCF_008728515.1 Papio anubis | reverse complement strand
TTATGAACACCTCTATGCAAATAAACTGGAAAATCTAGAAGACAAGGATCAATTTCCTAGACACATACACCTGCCCCCTCCAAGACTCAACCAGGAAGAAATGGAATCACTGAACAGACTAAAAATGAGTTCTGAAATTAAGGCAGTAATAAACAGCCTACCAACCAAAAAAACCCAGGACCAGATGATTGACAGGCAAATTCTATTAGATGTACAAAGAAGAGCTGGTACTATTACTACTGAAACTATTCCAAAAAAAAAAAAAAAAAAGAGGAGGAGAGAATTCTCCCTAACTCATACTATTAGGCCAGCATCATCCTGATACCAAAATGTGGCAGAGATACAACAACAACAGAAAAGAAAACTTCAAGCCAATATTCTTGATGAACATCGATGCAAAAATCTTCGACAACATGCTGGCAAGCTGAATCCTGCAGCACATTAAAAAGCTTATCCACCACAATCAAGTAGACTTCATCCCCAGTATGCAACATTTACTCAACATATGTAAATTAATAAATGTGCCTCATTATATAAATAGAACTAAAGACAAAAAACCACATGATTATCTCAGTAGATGCAGAAAGGGCTTTTGATAAAATTCAACATCTATTCATGGTTAAAACTCTCAATAATAGTTTAGTGAAGGAATAGACTCCCAAAGTGCTGGGATTACAGGTGTGAGCCACCACGCCCGGCCACTACCACTGACATTCTTCACAGAACTAGAAAAAACTATTTTAAAATTCACCTGGAACCAAAAAAGAGCCTGAATAGCCAAGGCAATCCTAAATAAAAGGAACAAAGCTGAAGGCATTACGTAACCTGATTTTTTTTTTTTTTTTTTTTGATTGAGACAGAGTCTCACCCTGTCATCCAGGCTGGGTGCAATGGTGAGATCTCGGCTCACTGCAACCTCTGCCTTTTGAGTTCAAGCGATTCTCCTTTTCTCAGCCTCCTAAGTAGCTGGGATTACAGGCACGTGCCACCACACCCAGCTAATTTTTTGTATCTTTAGTAGAGATGGGTTTCACCTTGTTGACCAGACTGGTCTCAAACTCCTGACCTCGTGATCCACCTGCCTCTGCCTCCCCAAGTGCTGGGATTACAGGTGTGAGCCACCATGTCCAGCGTATGCTACCTGATTTCAACTACATTTCGAGTCTACAGTAACCTAAACAGCATGGTACTGGTACAAAAACAGACAAAAAGACCAAAGGGACAGAATAGAGAACCTAGAAATAAGACCACACACCTACAACTATGATTGTTGACAAGCCTGACAAAAACAAGCATTGGGGAAAGGACTCCCTACTCATAAATGGTGCTAGGATAACTGGCTAGCCATATGCAGAAGATGAAAACTGAACCCCTTTCTTACACCATATACCAAAATCACCTCAAAATCGATTACAGACTTACATTTAAGATCCAAAACTGTAAAAACCCTAACACAACCTA
>NW_022166263.1:0-1462 GCF_008728515.1 Papio anubis | reverse complement strand
ATTTAAATGAAAATGTTTCTGAAAGTATGGGATCCCATATAATCATAAAGCATTATTAGTGTTAAACTGCTAATAACAAATCTCTGGGCTTTGAAAACTCCACTGGTAACATTTTCCGAAAGCACAGGACAGGTCTCTTGCTACAGTGACTCAGCACAGACCATAATACATGCAGCTTTTAACTGTGCACCTACTGCTCCAGTCAGCATGTCATACATTAATGCTCCCAAACTCCACCAATCCACAGCACGATTGTGGCCACTTCTCATCAAGATTTCAGGGGCCCTACAATGAGAAAAATAATATGCTTAAAACTTCACCCATTTGCATATCATCTGAATTAGAATTTTAAAAACAATATACAGAGTCAATGAGGGTACAGAAAACAGATACTATTCCTTAAAAGAGGTAAAATTAGCTCCCAAACCAATTATGCTTAACATGCAGCTCACATGTATTCTATTGTTCCACAAAATGTGTGTGTGACTGTTCCATCATGAATAGATTCTTTGCATAGTCCAAAGTCTGTTAGTTTCACATGACCTACAATGAAAGATTACAGCATGATTATTCTCAGAATTCCAAGTATGGGCAGTGTTTGAACATGTCACATAACACCTTAATCTATCCTTCCATTTAACTTTTCTTGCCTCAGACTTTTCTCGCAGATGACAAGAACAAGGTACCATCCATAAAATCGGATGCTAACTGTTTAAGGCTAGGGCAAAGTCACCTTTTGCCAATGATATAATCTATCTAGTAAAGAGAAAACAAATATAGAGAAAAAAGTGAAATAACCTGTCTAAGGCTCTAGCTTTAAGTATACACAGAATCCTCTACCATCCCGAAAAAGAAAAATCCTGGGAAAACTGTTTTATGAAGTCTAGTTTAAGTACACAGACCCCAATAAACATATTCTATACCTTTGTGAGACAGTACTTCAAATATATAGCTTTTATCACAGTGAACTGTGAAGAGTTCTGAAAATGGTCTCAGAAAGTCACTATAACAAGGTAGCTCACTCTGCCCAATGCTACCTATTAGGAGAAAGAAATAAAATTGCTAGATAGTACGAATCAATCATCGCTGATCCAGAAAGTAAAAAACTTACCACCTCATACAAAGATCATTTCAGTTCAAGTTTAGCTTTCTTTATTGGACTGTCATAACAAGTGGTTCAACAACCTCAGGGACTCTAGTATTTGAGGTTCATTTCACAGAAAAGGCACAATGACCTATTGATTCAAATGTAAATATATACTACACTCTGATACAGAAGAAGTGTGGCCTTTATTTTCACAGAACCATCTGATACACTCAACCTTATAAATCAAAGAAGTTAACTATTATATCGCTCCCCTTTTCTATCCTGTGACTTAGAATTCAGATCAGAATCCAGGTTTTGGGGAGTGAGGAGGTGTTGATGAGAGGAAGGAAGAGACACTGATTCCTATGATATATT
>NW_022166262.1:0-1462 GCF_008728515.1 Papio anubis | reverse complement strand
TTTTTTTTTTTTTTTGAGACAGAGTCTCGCTCTGTTGCCCAAGCTGGAGTGCAGTGGCCGGATCTCAGCTCACTGCAAGCTCCGCCGCCTGAGTTTACACCATTCTCCTGCCTCAGCCTCCCGAGTAGCTGGGACTACAGGCGCCTGCCACCTCGCCCGGCTAGTTTTTTTTTTGTATTTTTTAGTAGAGACGGGGTTTCACCGTGTTAGCCAGGATGGTCTTGATCTCCTGACCTCGTGATCCGCCCATCTCGGCCTCCCAAAGTGCTGGGATTACAGGCTTGAGCCACCGCGCCTGGCCTTTTTTTTTTTTTTTTTTTTTTTTTAAAAGAGACTGTAACTTCGAACTCCTGGACTCAAGCTGTCCTCCCACCTTAGCCTCCCAAGTAGCTAGGACTATAGGCATGCATCACCACACCCAGCTAATTAAAAGCATTTTTTCTTTGTAGAGACAGGATCTTGCCATATTGTCCAGGCTGATCTTAAATTCCTGGTCTAACGTGATCATCCCATCTCAGCTTCCCAAAGCGCTGGGATTACAGGTGTGAACCATCCCACGCAGGTCATTTTTTAATTGGAGTATTTGTGGTTTTTGTTGTTGAGTTGTAGGCATTCTTTATATATTCTGGATATTAACCCCTTGTCGGATATATGATTTCCATATACAGGCATACCTTGAAGATATTTTGGGTTCAGTTTCAAACTACGACAATAAAAAGAATATTACAATAGTGAGTCACATGAATTTTTTGGTTTCTCAGTGTGTATAAAAGTTATGTTTATACTATGCTGTAATCTATTAAGCACAAAATAGCATTATTTCTAAAAAAATGGATTACCTTAATTAAGAAATAATTTGGCCAGGCACAGTGACTCATGCCTGTAATCCCAGCACTTTGAGAGGCTAAGGCGTGTGGATCATGAGGTTGGGAGATCGAGACCATCCTGGCTAACACGGTGAAACCCCGTCTCTACTAAAAATACGAAAACAAAAAATTAGCCGGGTGTGGTGGCGGGCACCTGTAGTCCCAGCTACGTGGGAGGCTGAGGTGGGAGAATGGCAAGAACCTGGGAGGTGGAGGTTGCAGTAAGCTGATATTGTGCCACTGCACTCTAGCCTGGATGACAGAGCGAGACTCCATCTCGAAAATAAATAAATAAAAATAAAAATAAAAAAGTAATAATTTCTGGCCAGGCGTGATGGCACATACCTCTAATCCCAGCACTTTCAGAGGGCAAGGTGGGAAGATTGCTTGAGCCTAAGAGTTCAAGAGCAGCATGGGAAACAATACAGTGAGACCTTATCTCAAAAAAAAAAAAAATGCTGGGGGTGGTGGTGCATGCCTTTAGTCTCACCTACTCAAGGAGGCTGAGATGGGAGGATAGCTTGAGCCCAGGAGTCTGAGGACTGCATGTCAGCCTGGGTGACAGAGAGAGACTCTGTCTCAAAATAAATAAATAA
>NW_022166261.1:0-46922 GCF_008728515.1 Papio anubis | reverse complement strand
TCAAAATAATAAGAGCTATTTATGACAAACCCACAGCCAATATCATACTGAATGGGCAAAAACTGGAAAAATTCCCTTTGAAAACTGGCACAAGACAGGGATGCCCTCTCTCACCACTCCTATTCAACATAGTGTTGGAAGTTCTGGCTAGGGCAATGAGGCAAGAGAAAGAAATCAGGGGTATTCAGTTAGGAAAAGAAGAAGTCAAATTGTCCCTGTTTGCAGATGACATGATTGTATATTTAGAAAACCCCATTGTCTCAGCCCAAAATCTCCTTAAGCTGATAAGCAACTTCAGCAAAGTCTCAGGATACAAAATTAATGTGCAAAAATCACAAGCATTCTTATACACCAATAACAGACAAACACAGAGCCAAATCATGAATGAACTTCCATTCACAATTGCTTCAAAGAGAATGAAATACCTAGGAATCCAACTTACAAGGGATGTAAAGGACCTCTTCAAGGAGAACTACAAACCACTGCTCAGTGAAATAAAAGAAGACACAAACAAATGGAAGAACATACCATGCTCATGGATAGGAAGAATCAATATCGTGAAAATGGCCATACTGCCCAAGGTTATTTATAGATTCAATGCCATCCCCATCAAGCTACCAATGAGTTTCTTCACAGAATTGGAAAAAACTGCTTTAAAGTTCATATGGAACCAAAAAAGAGCCCGCATCTCCAAGACAATCCTAAGTCAAAAGAACAAAGCTGGAGGCATCACGCTACCTGACTTCAAACTCTACTACAAGGCTACAGTAACCAAAACAGCATGGTACTGGTACCAAAACAGAGATATAGACCAATGGAACAGAACAGAGTCCTCAGAAATAATACCACACATCTACAGCCATCTGATCTTTGACAAACCTGAGAGAAACAAGAAATGGGGAAAGGATTCCCTATTTAATAAATGGTGCTGGGAAAATTGGCTAGCCATAAGTAGAAAGCTGAAACTGGATCCTTTCCTTACTCCTTATACGAAAATTAATTCAAGATGGATTAGAGAATTAAATGTTAGACCTAATACCATAAAAATCCTAGAGGAAAACCTAGGTAGTACCATTCAGGACATAGGCATGGGCAAAGACTTCATGTCTAAAACACCAAAAGCAACGGCAGCAAAAGCCAAAATTGACAAATGGGATCTCATTAAACTAAAGAGCTTCTGCACAGCAAAAGAAACTACCATCAGAGTGAACAGGCAACCTACAGAATGGGAGAAAATTTTTGCAATCTACTCATCTGACAAAGGGCTAATATCCAGAACCTACAAAGAACTCAAACAAATTTACAAGAAAAAAACAAACAACCCCATCAAAAAGTGGGCAAAGGATATGAACAGACATTTCTCAAAAGAAGACATTCATACAGCCAACAGACACATGAAAAAATGCTCATCATCACTGGCCATCAGAGAAATGCAAATCAAAACCACAATGAGATACCATCTCACACCAGTTAGAATGGCGATCATTCAAAAGTCAGGAAACAACAGGTGCTGGAGAGGATGTGGAGAAATAGGAACACTTTTACACTGTTGGTGGGATTGTAAACTAGTTCAACCATTATGGAAAACAGTATGGCGATTCCTCAAGGATCTAGAACTAGATGTATCATATGACCCAGCCATCCCATTACTGGGGATATACCCAAAGGATTATAAATTATGCTGCTATAAAGACACATGCACACGTATGTTTATTGCAGCACTATTCACAATAGCAAAGACTTGGAATCAACCCAAATGTCCATCAGTGACAGACTGGATTATGAAAATGTGGCACATATAAACCATGGAATACTATGCAGCCATAAAAAAGGATGAGTTTGCGTCCTTTGTAGGGACATGGATGCAGCTGGAAACCATCATTCTTAGCAAACTATCACAAGAACAGAAAACCAAACACTGCATGTTCTCACTCATAGGTGGGAACTGAACAATGAGATTACTTGGACTCAGGAAGGGGAACATCACACACCGGGGCCTATCATGGGGAGGGGGGAGGGGGGAGGGATTGCATTGGGAGTTATACCTGATGTAAATGACGCGTTGATGGGTGCAGCAGACCAACATGGCACAAGTATACATATGTATCAAACCTGCACGTTATGCACATGTACCCTACAACTTAAAGTATAATAATAATAAATAAATTAAAAAAAAAAATGTGGCACATATATGCCATGGAATATTATGCAGCCATAAAAAAAAAAAAAAAAAAAAAAAAAAAAAAAAAGGGGGGGACATAAATCCAAAGGAATTTAATGAAACCAAAAAAAAAAAAAAAAAAAAAAAGAAATTTGGGTGGGGACACAGAGCCAAACCATATAATTCCACCCCGGGCCCCTCCAAATCTCATGTCCTCACATTTCAAAACCAATTATGGGCCTTCCCAACAGACCCCCAAAGTCTTAACTCATTTCAGCATTAACCCAAAAGTCCACAGTCCAAAGTCTCATCTGAGACAAGTCAATTCCCTTTTGCCTGTGAGCCTGTAAAATCAAAAACAAGCTAATTTACTTCCTAGATACAATGGGGGTACAAGTATTGGGTAAATACAGTCATTCCACATGGGAGAAATTGGCCATAACAAAGTGGTTACAGAGCCCACACAAGTCCAAAATCCAGCAGTGCAGTCAATTTTTAAACCTCCAAAAAGAACTCCTTTGAGTCCAGGTCTCACATCCATGTCACACTGATGCAAGAGGTGGGTTCTCATAATCTTAGGCAGCTCCACCTCTGTGGCTAGGCAGGGCACAGCCTCCCTCTGGGCTGCTTTCACAGGCTGGTGTTGAGCATCTGTGGCTTTTCCAGGCACAAGGTGCAAGCTGTTGGTGGATCTACCATCCTGGGGTCTGGAGGACAGTGGCCCTCTTCTCATAGCTCCACTAGGCAGTGCCCCAGTGGGGACTCTGTGTGGGGACTCCAACCCCATATTTCCCTTCTGCACTGCCCTAGCAGAGGTTCTCCATGAGCACCCTGTCCCTGCAGCAAACTTCTACCTGGGCATCCAGGCGTTTTCATACATCTGAAATCTAGGTGGAGGTTCCCAAACCCCAATTCTTGACTTCTGTGCATTTGCAGGCTTAACACCACATGGAAGCTGCTAAGGCTTGGGGCTTGCACCCTCTGAAGCCACTGCCTGAGCTGTACATTGGCCCCTTTCAGCCATGGCTGGAGTGGCTTGGACACAGGCAACAAGTCCCTAGGCTGCACACAGCACATGGACCCTGGGCCCAGCCCACAAAATCATTTTCTCCTAGGCCTCTGTGCCTATGATGGGAGGGGCTGCCGTGAAGACCTCTGTCATTCCCTGCATAAATTTTCCCTATTGTCAGGGATTAACATTCAGCTCCTAGTTACTTAAGCAAATTTCTGCAGCTGGCTTGAATTTCTCCTCAGAAAATAGATTTTTATTTTTTATCACATTGTCAGGCTGCAAATTTTCCAAACCTTTATGCTCTGCTTCCCTTATAAAACTGAATGCCTTTAACAGCACCAAAGTCACCTCTTGAATGCCTTGCTGCTTAGACATTTCTTCCACCAGATACCCTAAATAATCTGCCTCAAGTTCAAAGTTCCACAAATCTCTAGAGCAGGGCAAAATGCCACCAGCGTCTTTGCTAAACATAACAAGAGTCACCTTTGCTCCAGTTCCCAACAAATTCTTCATCTCCATCTGACACCACCTCAGCCTGGACCTTATTGTCCATACCACTATCAGGCTTTTGGTCAAAACCATTCAACAAGTCTCTAGGAACTTCCAAAATTTCCTATATTTTCTTGTCTTCTTCTGAGCCCTCCAAACTGTTCCAACCTCTGCCTGTTACCAGTTCCAAAGTCGCCTCCATATTTTCAGGTATCTTTTCAGCAATGCCCCACTATACTGGTACCAATTTACTGTATTAGTCTGTTTTCACATTGCTGATAAAGACATACCCGATACTGGGAAGAAAAATATGTTTCATTGAACTTATAGTTCCACATGGCTAGGGAGGCCTCAGAGTCATGGTGGGAGGCAAAAGGTACTTCTTACAGGCTGGTAACAAGAGAAAATGAGGAAGATGCAAAAGTGGAAACCCCTAATAAGGGAATCAGATCTCATGAGACTTATTCACTACCATGAGAACAGTATGGGGGAAACTGCCCCTATGCTTCTAATTATCTACCACTGGGTGGGAGATTATGGAAGTACAATTCAAGATGAAATTTTGGTGGACACGTAGCCAAACTATATCACCATTTCTCTGCTCAAATATCCTTTCTATTCATGAATTCTGTTCATCTTTTCTCTTAGATTATTTAGTACATTACTTATAGCTATTTTAATGTCACCTCCGTGTCTAGTTGTTTATTTATCTCTTGAAAATGTGTTAATTTTTCATCCTTTTTGTGTCTGTCAATTTTTTAATGAATGCAGTTCATTGTCATAGGACAGTAGGGACTGAGTTAAATCATATTTATGTATGTGTATGCATCTTCTTCGGGAGGTTCAATCACTCTATCCAGGGGTTGAGTTAGTTTATAGTTTTGTATTTCTGTCATTACCTCCAGTGCAACACAAGCATCCCATCTTTCCAGAATTGGACTGCTATTTCTTGTGCCCTAGGGTAAAGACTGCAGTGTTTGATTGTTTTTTCTTTTTTTCACCATTTGTGTGTTACTCTAAACTTTCCGTCATCTTTGCACTCCTGGACCCCACAGTGATATCCTCTCTTTGCTCTTGTTTTCCCTAAAAAAATCACTACTATTTATTGTTACTCACTGCTAGAATTGTTTTTGGAGGTTAGGGGATTCTCAGTTATGTTTGTCCGGCCTTGGTCACAGAAAGGACATATGAGCCTGGGCCTCGATAATGGAGCTTTCTCAGTATCCCTGCACTTCCCAACTTTACCTTGTATCTGTGGTGGTTCTTCTGTCAACATTTTCTGCCCTTCTCTCTGTGGGAGGAAATTTCCGCTTAGTTTCTACTTGGTTCAGAATCTTGAGTCTAAGAGCATTTTCTATCCCTCCCCACAGGTGCAGACCATTTTTGCTTCTATTCCTTTCCAGAACCAGTGGCTATTTACCCAGGGTTCTAGAGGCAGGTTAGTTTTTTTCTATATCACTCACTTGAGGGTCTTTTTCTTAAGGGTAATAAATTGTCTTTGACCTTTCTTGTGAGAACCTGCTGGGACTCATGGAAAAGTACTTGTAAGTAAATGTGGACTCCCTTTGACCTGGAGCTCCCAGTTATGTTAAACTTTCAAGCTGGCCCATCATTCAGCCTTTGAGAGTTTGTTTAAAGTATCAGCTGTATTCTTTTTATCTACTTTTATGATGACCACCTCTTCCTCTTGTGCTCTGCCAACTGCAGAACAAACTATGTTTTATTTCTCCTGAGGCATTTGAGTTTTGAGAATATAGCTTACTTGGCTGCATTATAACCTCAGTTTTCTAAGGGAATTTAAAACATTGTAGATTATATGGCTGTCATTTTTAGAGTAAAATCACATACTGTGTTGAGTTTCTACACCTTAAGCAAAGAAGAACTATTACTTGGCTTTGCTTGTGAAAATATTTTAAAAGGTAAATAACAATGTTTTTAATAAGACACCTATTTTCATTGGAAAAGTAGACCTTATGTCAATTATTTCAATGATCTTAGAATTATTTTTTGTTGCCATTAATAATACTGTTACAATTACTAGATTGGTGCAAAAGTAATTGCGGTTTTTGCCATTACTTTCAGTGACAAAGACAGCAATTACTTTTGCACTAACCTACTATTTATACTTTCAAAATGTGAACTGGTTGCTCCCTGCTATAATATTAACAAAAGAAATTTAGTTTGTATAATTACTTGTATTATACTTAGAACTATTTTTCTTTTCTAGAAACATCCCTCATGTTGCTATTACAATCTTTTAAACAACCTTAAATGAATTGCTAGAGCTTATAAATTTTTTTCTAAAATTATTTTATACAAATTTAAGTTTGTTTTGTTTGCAGGTAAAAATAAATTATCAACAATATCTCCTTGATATTTCTGGATGCTACAAAGGAAGTACCCACTATGCCTATAGTTCAACACCAGTATAACTTCATCTGTACATAAATATTTCTGAGAAGATTAAATAAATCAACTTGGAAATACTACTTCTATATTCAGTAAATCATGAGGAATCTTAGATTAATATTTCTTTCCAAAAATTCCTTTGCTTAATCTCCTGTAAAGAATACAGATCATGCTATGCCTGTAATCCTAGCACTTTGGGAGGCTAAGGCAGGCAGATCACCTGAGGTCAGGAGTTTGAGACCAGCCTGGCCAATAAGGTGAAACCCCGTCTCTACTAAAAATACAAAAATTAGCCAGGCACAGTGGCGCATGCCTGTAATCCCAGCTACTTCAAAGGTTGAGGCAGGAATTGCTTGAACCTGGGAGGCCGAGTTTACAGTGAGCTGAAATTGTGCCACTGCACTCTAGCAGCCTGGGCAACAGAGCGAGACTCCATCTCAGAGAAAAAAAAAAAAAAAAAGTCGGGGGGTGGGGAGGGGGACATAGAACAGTCTCCAAGGTGAAATAGATGACATGAAACAAATCTCAATAGCATTGAAAGGATTAAAATTATAAAAGGACATTCTCTGATCACCAGGTAATTAGATTAGAAATCAATTACAGAAAAAGATCTAAAAAATCTCTAAACATTTGGAAATTAAACAATACCGTTGTAAATAATCAATGGATCAAAAAATAAATCACACAATAAATTAGAAAATATCGGCCGGGCGCGGTGGCTCAAGCCTGTAATCCCAGCACTTTGGGAGGCCGAGACGGGCGAATCACGAGGTCAGAAGATCGAGACCATCCTGGCTAACACGGTGAAACCCCATCTCTACTAAAAAATACAAAAAACTAGCCGGGCGAGGTGGCGGCGCCTGTAGTGCCAGCTACTCAGGAGGCTGAGGCAGGAGAATGGCGTAAACCCAGGAGGTGAAGCTTGCAGTGAGCTGAGATCGCGCCACTGCACTCCAGCCTGGGCGACAGAGTGAGACTCTGTCTCAAAAAAAAAAAAAAAAAATTAGAAAATATCTTGAACTGAATGATAATGAAGACTAAATTTACTAGATTTTGCTGACTTGAGCTAAAGATGTACTTATGAAAGAATTACATCAATAAATGCTTATAATGGAAAATTACAAAGGTCTAACATCAATGACTGATGCTTTTTAATGAAGGTTGAAAATTAAAATCACATTAAATGCAAAGTAGGTAGAAATAAAGAAATAAAAACAAAATCAATGATATTAAAAAACAGAAAAATAATCAAAAATCAAAACTGATTTTTGGAAAAGATCAATATAATTGACATACTTCTATCTAGACATAGCAATAAAAAGGAGAACGAAGAACACAGAAATGGCTAATATTAGAAAGATAAAGAGGAACTCTGATTCTACTCTGACTAATATTAAATGGTATTAAGGCAATATCAATAATTAAGTCAACAAATTCAACAGTTTAGAGAAAATGGACAAATTCTTTGGAAGATACAAAGAACTGAAACTAATACAGGAAGAAATACAAAATATTCATACATCTTTAAATAAATTCAACTTGTAATTAAAAGCCTTCTAGCAAAGAAAACTACAGAGCCAGTTTGCTTCACTAGTAAATTCTATCAAACAGTAAAGAAATAATAGCAAGCCACTAAAAAATCTTTTGTAATATAGAGAAGAGAACATTTCCAAATAATTTTATGACAATATTGCCTTGATGTCAAGATTGGGCAAATACACAAGAAAACCATAGGCTTCATTAACATAATATGAGAGATGCAGGGGAAAAGAGAGATACTCATGAACATAGATGTAAACATCCTTAACAAAACATTACCTAATTAAATCCAGCAATACATAAAAAGAAATGTATTATGAGGTAGGGCTTACCTTAAAAATGAAAGTTTAACATTTGAAAAATATTCAATGTATTAATTCAGTTTGAAAGAATGAAGAAAATGACATGATCATCTTAATACAGAAAAATCACATCACAAAATTCAATCAATATCCATTCATACAAAAAATAAAAACTTGACAAACTAGAAACAGAAAAGACTTTCTGTAATATTATATAGAGCATCTATGGAACAACTACCTAAAAATCTTACTTAATGATGATAGATTGAACATTGTTGCCCTAAAAATAGGAACAAAGCAAACATGTCTGCTCTTCTCTTTTCTATTCAACATAGTACTGGAGATTCTAGGCCATACTGTAGGCGAGAATAACAAATAATGACGTACATATTATAAAGAAAGAAGTAAAACTATTGATTTGCATAGGAAAAAATCTTATACCTGGAAAAAACTAAGGCATATACAATCAAAAGCTACTAGTACTAAGAAGTGAATTTATCAAGAAAACAGAATACAAGTTCAATATACAAAACAAACATTTTTCATACACTAGAAATCAACAATTGGAAAATAAAATATTTTATTATTGCATGAAAAACACCTTAAATACTTAGATAAACAACAGAAATTGGTGCAAACTTCCACAAAAAAAACCTACAAAACATTCTTAAAAGTGACTAAAGACCTAGAAAAAAGGAATATATCATAATGAATTGGAAGACTCAATATTATTAAAATATAAAATTCCCCCAAATTATCTATAAGTTCAAAACAATCTCAATCAACATCCCAGCAAGATGCAAAAATTCACAAGCTGAATTTAATATTTACATGGAAATACTAAAAACCTAAACACCAAAGTAATTTTGAAAAGAAGAACAAAACTGTAAGTCTTACGGTACCTGATAAACCTATGGTAATCAAGATAGTGTGGCTCTAACACAGAGATATATAGGTAAATGAGAGAATAGAAAGTCTATATACATACACACACTCATGATCAATTGATTTTCAAAAGGATCAATTTAAAGAGGGAGGATAATCTTTTCAATTAATAGTACTGGAAAATCTGGTATCTGTTCACATGGGGGAAAAGTGAGTGAATCCTCGCCTCCAATATGCACAAAAACTAACATGGGATCAATTACATATCTCAATCTAAAGCAAAAAATATAAAACTGAAAGGAAAACAGAAGAGAAAATCTTTGTGACATTAGGGGAAGCAGGGATTCTTAGCTAGGACTCCGAAAGTTTTAATAATAGAAGAACAAAATTCATAAATTGCACTTATTCAGAATTTAAAACTTTGTTTCTAAAATAAAAGAACAAGCTCTATATTTGGAGAAAATATTAGCAATATATATATCTATTACAACATTGTTATCTAAAGCATAAGAAATACTCTTTAAACTCAGTAAGAAAAACAAAACAAAAAAATGGGCAGCAAATTTTAACAGAATATATAATAATAAAATATAATAAATGTTAAATATTCACGTGAAAAATTATCATCATTAGTCATCAAGGAAATGCAAATTAAAACTATAATGACATACATCTATACTCTACCAAAAAGGCTAAAATTAAAAAGATTGGGAGGGCACAGTGGCTTACACCTGTAATCCCAGCACTTTGGGAGGCCAAGGTGGGCAGATCACTTGAGCTCAGGATTTTGAGACTAGACTGGGCAACATGGTGAAACCCCGGTTCTACATTTTTTTTTTTTTAATTAGCTGGGTGCGGTGGCACCCTCCTGTAGTCCCAGCTACTTGGGAGGCTGAGGTGGGAGGATGGCTTGAGCCCAGGAGACGGAGATTGCAGCGAGCTGAGATGGTGCCACTGCACTCCAGCTTGGGTAACAGAGCCAGATCCTGTCTCAAAAAATAAAATAAAATAGTAAAAAATATACTAAAATAATTTTGAAAACTTAAAAGTGTTGACAACTGAGCATTAAGAACTCTCATATATTGGATGACACTACCACTTAGGAAAATAATGCAAAATATTCTAAAAACAATATTAAATATTAATTTGTGATGTATCTCCAGGTGAGACTATTAATCTTTTTTAGGAATTAGTCAAGAGAAATCAAGACATACACACAGGGACTTGTACTCAAATGTTCAAGGCAGTTTTATAATAACCAAAAACTGAAAACATACCAATGTCCATCACCATTTAAATGAAACACATGGTTTCAGGAGACAAAATATGGGGCTATTTCTACAAACTGGCTTAATATAGACTAAATGCAGTCTCACCAAGAAATAGTAAATGTATTGAATGAATCTAAAATCAAACATTTATTGCTTGAGTATAAAGACTGTCAGTAGTATGTGTCGCAAAAAAAATAGCACTTATCAGTCCAAGTATAATGAGAGCCTGAAGTTCAAAATTTTATCTCAAATGTAAGTCCCCATGGGCATTTATAATGCGTACACCAAGTTATGGCAATGATTAATACAGAGCAAAGTGCTATGAATTGTGATCATTAAAGATTATGTGAGGGCAGTGATGCTAATGGTTATAAAGATTCATGGGCATGAATAGAAGGAATAGATGAACATGACCCAGTGTAATACACATCTTTGTGGAGACTTGACCTTCATGCATCTGATCACACACATTGACACTTTCCCTGTTAATGCTCAACTATCTTTATTCAATATAAATGACCATCAGTATACCACAAAAATAAAAAAGTGTTTTGAGTTTCATTAAAGGATAGAAAAAGTTTGCTCTTCTGAACTGTAAATATGATTTGTTCTCTCCTCACCTCAGAAAATACCATATACTTTTAAATTATCCAAAACAGTTACTACATGCCATATATTTTCTAACACTGCTTATTTTACTCATTAGCATTTTTACAAAAAGGACAGTAGTTGCCAGGAAATTTCCACATTCCCAGAAATGGCAGGCAAAAGCAGTGGTAAGTAAGAGAATCCAAGTAAATTGAATGAGTCTTATTTCTGTGAGCTATATTCAAACTTATTAGTTCATGTCTATTCACCAGAATCATGATAAACTATTTCATCTAATGCCAATCTATTAAATAATCTCTCCACTAAAATAAACTTGCCAGGCATAACCCAGTGTGATGCCTCAAATTAAAAAAAGGAAAAACTGATTCAGAAGTCACTGGTAGTATAAACACAGTCGGGCAACACTTGTAGTCCCTTTTCCCTCATAGTCATGGTGATAGATGGAGAGAACTAAAAATAACTGCACAACAGATGGTAAGAAGCATAGCAACAGCACCTGATTTTCTGCAATGCTTTTCGCAAATGTTAACATGCATAAGGCATAATGAGAGAACTGATGCAACTTCGAAAGAGGCACTGTTTGTAAAATCCTGAATATTAAAGAGTAACCTAATAAACATGGATGCCTTGCCCCTGGCTACTGGCTAAGCTTCTAAATTCCAGGAGCTTAGTAAATCCAGCCAGAGGATGCAGCCTTTCTCCAGTGTCTGTGACAGGATCATGCAGTTGCTCCAGGGAAAGCACACACCACATGATCCATGCGTAGAATCGCATCTTGGCACTACACCATTATGTGAAAATGTAACAACTTTGATACAGCATCCAAGAAAAACATGAAATTAAATGAGATGTAGAAAAACAAGCTTGTGTGAGCATGAGAACAGCTTTTGAAAAAATTAGACTCTTATTTCACAACCTGCTTGGGCCAAAAATTGATTGAAAATTGGTCCCATTGTGACCACAGTTTCAATGACAACCCTACTTACTAAATTGTCTAATTTCTGCCTCCCTTCTGCTGTGCTTTCCTGCTCTTATTTGGCCAGAAATATAAACACTATAGCATCAGGACGACCTTGTACTTTGGGGAAAAAAAGATTTATGGCATTTTTTTATGATTAAAAAAGTGCCTGCTAATTTAACAAAGATTGAAATGAACGCAGCTATTTATTAAGTGCTCATTACTAGTCCTATGTGTGACAAATTTGATGAGTGAGAAAAAACTGTACATAATAGTGCAGTTGTTCACATGGATACCCAGCCAAAGGGCAAGTGGCGGCTGAAATCCAGGCAAGCTCTATTTATAGTGCCTTCTCCCGAGATGAAGAGACTTCTGCTAATTTTCCCAGCCACTGGTGGCATCTATTAGCAATTTGTGTGCTTGAGGAAGGATGTCTTTTCCGAATGCACACAAACATATTGGTATGCAAACAGAGACCCCAAATATGAAAAGGAACCTAATGAAATGGAAAACAAACAAAAAACTTGACAGATATGATAATGGTCAAGAAATAAGAAAAGAAACTGAAACAGAAGAGTTTTTATAAAAGATCCAAAAGGCTGTACCTTGAAGAAAAAGCAGGATTGGGTATCAGGAAAAAGACTGTAGACATCACAGGCATTGGAGTTAAATGGGATCACAACCAGCGTATTCCCCAGGAGCTACATCATTCATTTAAAACTGGGTGAGATTAGAGTTGTGCTCAATAACTGAGAAGACACAATATGTTCTTATTCATGTACTTCCATCACTGTGGAAAACAGTTTTCTATTTTTAAGAAAAATATCCCAAGAAAGAGAAGAAATTTTTATTTGCGTAACAGAAAATACATTTCCACTGTGAATTTTGCTTTCAAATAGTACAACAATTCAGGATTGTGTAAAATTTTTTAAAAATTGTCAAATAATGGATCGATGGTAACTTTTTAAAAAGTACTGATTCTATTGAATCACATGTATTCTAAATGTACAGATTAAATAAGGAAATCACAAAGTATGGAGAAAAAGATAAAACATGGGCCATAAAGACATGGAATGTACCAATGTGAATTTTTTTTTTATTATACTTTAAGTTCTAGGGTATATGTGCACAACCCACAGGTTTATTACATAGGTATACATGTGCCATGGTGGTTTGCTGCACCCATCAACTCGTCATTTACATTAGGTATTTCTCCTAATGCTAACCCTCCCCTAGTCCCCCACTCTTGACAGTATCCAGTGTGTGATGTTCCCTAGCCCTGTGTCCAAGTGTTCTTATTGTTGAATTCCCACTTATGAGTGAGAACATGCAGTGTTTGGTTTTCTGTTCTTGTGATAGTTTGCTGAAAATGATGGTTTCCAGCTTCATCTGTGTCCCTACAAAGGACATGAACTCATCCTTTTTTATGGCTGCTAGTATTCCATGGTTTATATGCGCCACATTTTCTTAATCCAGTCTATCATTGATGGACATTTGGGTTGGTTCCAAATCTTTTCTATTGTGAATAGTGCTGCAATAAACATATGTGTGCATGTGTGTGTATAGCAGCATGATTTATAATCCTTCGGGTATATACCCAGTAATGGGGCCACTGGGTCAAATTATATTTCTAGTTCTAGATCCTTGAGGAATCCCACATTTTCTTACACAATGTTGGAACTAATTTACACTTCCACCAACAGTGTAAAAGCATTCCTATTTCTCCACATCCTCTCCAACAAATGTTTCCTGACTTTTTTAATGATCGCATTCTAACTGATGTGAGACGGTATCTCACTGTGGTTTTGATTTGCATTTCTCCGATGACCAGTGATGATGAGCATTTTTTCATGTGTCTGTTGGCTGCATAAATGTCTTCTTTTGAGAAGTGTCTGTTCATATTCTTTGCTTACTTTCTGATGGGGTTTTTTGCTTTTCTCTTGCAAATTGGTTTAAGTTCTTTGTAGATTCTGGATGTTAGCTCTTTGTCAGATGGGTAGATTGCAAAAATTTTCTCCCATTCTGTAGGTTGCCTATTCACTCTGATGGTAGTTTCTTTTGCTGTGCAGGAGCTATTTTGTTTAATTACATCCCACTTGTCTATTTTGGCTTTTGTTGCCATTGCTTATGGTGTTTTAGTCATGAAGTCTTTGCCCATGCCCATGTCCTGAATGGTATTGCCTAGGTTTTCTTCCCGAGTTTTTATAGTTTTAGGTCTTACATTTAAGTCTTTAATCCATCTTGAATTAATTGTTGTATAAGGTGTAAGGAAGGGATCCAGTTTCAGCTTCTTACATATGGCTAGCCAGTTTTCTCAGCACCATTTATTAAATAGGGAATCCTTTCCCCATTTCTTGTTTTTTTTTTCAGGTTTGTCAAAGATCAGATGGTTGCAGATGTGTGGTATTCTTTCTGAGCCCTCTGTTCTGTTCCATTGGTCTATATATCTGTTTTGGTAACAGTACCATGCTGTTTTGGTTACTGTAGCCTTGTAGTATAGCTTGAAGTTAGGTAGCATGATGCCTCCAGCTTTGTTCTTTTTGCTTAGGATTATCTTCACTATGCAGGCTCTTTTTGGGTTCCATATGAACTTTAAAATAGTTTTACCCAATTCTGTGAAGAAAGTCATTGGTAGCTTAATGGGGATGGCACTGAATCTATAAATTACCTTGGGCAGTATGTCAATTTTCATGATATTGATTCTTCCTATCCATGAGCATGGAATGCTCTTCTGTTTGTGTCCTCTTTTATTTTGTTGAGCAGTGGTTTGTAGTTCTCCTTGAAGAAGTCCTTCACATCACTTGTAAGTTGGATTCCTGGGTATTTTATTCTCTTTGTAGCAATTGTGAATGGGAGTTCACTCATGATTTGGCTCTCTGTCTGTTATTGGTGTATAAGAATGCTTGTGATTTTTGCATACTGATTTTGTATCCTGAGACTTTGCTGAAGTTGCTTATCAGCTTAAGGAGATTTGGGGCTGAGACAATGGGGTTTTCTAAATTTACAATCGTGTCATCTGCAAACAGGGACAATTTGACTCCCTCTTTTTCTAATTGAATACCCTTTATTTCTTTCTTTTGTCTGATTGCCCTGGCCAGGACTTCCAACACTATGTTGAATAGGAGTGGTGAGAGAGGGCATCCTTGTCTTGTGCCAGTTTTCAAAGGGAATGCTTCCAGTTTTTGCCTATTCAGTATGATATTGGCTGTGGGTTTGTCATAAATACCTCGTTATTTTGACATACATTTCATCAATACCTAGTTTGTTGCGAGTTTTTAGCATGAAGGGCTGTTGAATTTTGTTTAAGGCCTTTTCTGCATCTATTGAGATAATCATGTGGTTTTTGTCATTGGTTCTGTTTATGTGATGGATTACATTTATTGATTTGCATATGTTGAACCAGCATTGCATCCCAGGGATGAAGCCAACTTGATCATGGTGGATAAGCTTTTTCATGTGCTGCTGGATTCAGTTCGCCAGTATTTTATTGAGGATTTTCACATTGGTGTTCATTAGGGATATTGGTCTAAAATTCTTTTTGTTGTGTCTCTGCCAGGCTTTGGTATCAGGATGATGGTGGCCTCCTAAAATGACTTAGGGAGGATTTCCTCTTTTTTTATTGATTGGAACAGTTTCAGTAGGAATAGTACCAGCTCTTCTTTTTACCTCTGGTAGAGTTCAGCTGTGAATACATCTGGTCCTGGACTTTTTTTAGTTGGTAGGCTATTAATTATTGCTTCAATTCTAGATCCTGTTATTGGTCTATTCAGAGATTCCACTTCTTCCTGGTTTAGTCTTGGGAGAGTGTATGTGTCCAGGAGTGTATCCATTTCTTCTAGATTTTCCAGTTTATTTGCGTAGAGGTGTTTACAGCATTCTCTGATGGTAGTTTGTATTTCTGTGGGATAGGTGGTGATATCCCCTTTGTCATTTTTTATTACATCTATTTGATTCTCTTCTCTTTTCTTCTTTATTAGTCTTACTAGTCATCTGTCAATTTTGTTGATCTTTTCGTAAAACCAGCTCCTGGATTCATTGATTTTTTGGAGGGTTTTTTGTGTCTCTATCTCCTTCAGTTCTGCTCTGATCTTGGTTATTTCTTGCCTTCTGCTAACTTTTGAATTTGTTTACTCTTGCTTCTCTAGTTCTTTAATTGTGATGTTAGCATGTCGATTTTAGATCTTTCCTGCTTTCTCTTGTGGGCATTTAGTGCTATAAATTTCCCTCTACACACTGTTTTAAATGTGTCCCAGAGATTCTGGTATGTTGTATCTTTGTTCTCATTGGTTTCAAAGAACATCTTTATTTCTGCCTTCATTTCGTTATGTACCCAGTAGCCATTCAGGAGCAGGTTGTTCAGGTTCCATATACTTGTGCAGTTTTGAGTGAGTTTCTTAATCCTGAGTTCTAACTGGATTGCACTGTGGTCTGAGAGACAGTTTGTTGTTATTTCTGTTCTTTACATTTGCTGAAGAGTGGTCAATTTTAGAATAAGTTAGATGTGGTGCTGAGAAGAATGTATATTCTGTTGATTTGGAGTGGAGAGTTCTGTAGATGTCTATTAGGTCTGCTTAGTGCAGAGCTGAGTTCAAGTCCTGGATATCCTTGTTAACCTTCTGTCTCAATCTAATATTGACAGTGGGGTGTTAAAGTTTTCTATTATTATTGTGTGGGAGTCTAAGTCTCTTTGTAGGTTTCTAAGGACTTGCTTTATGAATCTGGGTGCTCCTGTATTGGATACATATATATTTAGGTTAGCTCTTCTTGTTGAATTGATCCCTTTACCATTATGTAATGGCCTTCTTTGTCTCTTTTGATCTTCGTTGGTTTAAAGTCTGTTTTATCACAGAGTAAGATGGCAACCCCGGCTTTTTTGCTTTCCATTTGCTTGGTATATCTTTCTCTATCCCTTTATTTTGAGCCTATGTGTGTCATGTGAGATTGGTCTCCTGACTACAGCACACTGATGGGTCTTGACTCTTTACCCAATTTGCCAGTCTGTCTTTTAATTGGGGCATTTAGCCCATTTACATTTAAGGTTAATATTGTTATGTGTGAATTTGATCCTGTCATTGTGATGTTAGCTGGTTATTTTGCCCATTAATTGATGCAGTGTCTTCATAGCATTGAGGGTGTTTACAATTTGGCCTGTTTTTGCAGTGGTTCATACTGGTTGTTCCTTTCCATGTTGAGTGTTTCCTTCAGGAGCTCTTGTAAGACAGGCCTGGTGGTGACAAAATCTCTCAACATTTGCTTGTCTGTAAAGGATTGTATTTCTCCTTCACTTATGAAGCATAATTTGGCTGGATATGAAATTCTGGGTTGAAAATTATTTTCTCTAAGAATGTTGAAAATTGGCCCCCACTCTCTTCTGGCTTGTGGAATTTCTACCAAGACATCCACTGTTAGTCTGATGGGCTTCCCTTTGTGGGTAACCTGACCTTTCTCTCTGGCTGTCCTTAACATTTTTTCCTTCATTTCAACCTTGGTGAATCTGACAATTATGTGTCTTGGGGTTGCTTTTCTCGAGGAATATGTTTGTGGTGTTCTATTTCCTGAATTTGAATGTTGGCCTGCCTTGCTAGGCTGTGGAAGTTCTCCTGGATAATATCCTGAAGAGTGTTTTCCAACTTGGTTCCATTCTGTTCGTCACTGTCAGGTACACCAATCAAACATAGATTTGGTCTTTTCACATAGTCCCATATTTCTTGGAGGCTTTGTTCATTTTACTCTTTTTTCTCTAATCTTGTCTTCTCACTTTATTTTATTAATTTGATCTTCAATCACTGATATCCTTTCTTCCACTTGATCGAATTGGCTATTGAAGCTTGTGCATGTGTCACGAAGTTCTCATGCCATGGTTTTCAGCTCCATCGGGTCATTTAAGGTCTTCTCTGTAATGTTTATTCAGTTAGCCATTCATCTAACCTTTTTTCAAGGTTTTTAACTTCCTTGTGATGGGTTAGAACATTGAATGTTTTCTAATGTGAAGAATTCATGAGGAAAACATTTTTTTTTTCCTTCACATAGGTACACATAGTAGTTTAGAATACTGAAAATAATCAAAACATTGACAAGGGATTTCCACATTTACAACTGTGTTAATACTCAAAGCCGTGATTATAACACACTTTAAGTTCACCCATGCAGGAAGCATACTGTTCATTTTCTTTCATACTTTTCATTTTTAAATGATCATTAATCCCTCCTTTTCCACTTAGTGTCTTTATTTTCTGCCTGATCACCACTACATTTTCTCCCTCCCTAATTTCCAATGTCCTAACTCACTTCCTAACAATGAACACTCTCTTAAAACCCAACTTAGTACACTTTCTTGCACCTAAATATTTGTATAAATAAAGTGTACTATTTGTCACAGAAATAGTTAATTTTTTAGGTTAATTTTTTTAACCTATCAACAGTCCTAAAGTGTAGTCAGACTGGGACAGATATGAAGGGAGCAACCAGGATGGAAAAAACAATATAAATGAAGTTCCTTGAGGAGTAAAAGGGTTCCTGCAGGACAATGAATGTTATTTTCTCTGCTTAGAAAGACATTCCCCAAAGCCACCTCCCAGTTGGCCAGGTTTTTTCCTACCACTCATTCTCTACAACTTGGTGCCATCCTGCTGTGAAGCCTCACATAACTTATTTTGTGAGCCCTCACTGCACTCTATTTAACTGGCTGCTAAAGCAATTACCATGATTCCTTGTAGAAAGGGGATCACGTCAATCCCCCACCTACCACAAAAACCTGGTAGAAATGGAAGAAAGGAGAAAGAGGAAAGGAGAAAAGGAAGAGGACAAAAGGAAAAAAAAATAGAATATTGAATTCTAAAGAGAAGCCATTAAAAATATTATAGTTTTCTCAAAACATTTAAAGAACTGTCTTGTAAGAAAGAACCCTCATTTCTAAATGGTTTGGAGAACAGAAGAGTGAACAAATGCTAAGAAGAGTTATAGAGTCAGTTTTTTACTCATAAGAATGAGCTCTATGAAATTATAGTTGTCTGAAATGGGATAAAGTACTTCGTTCTTTGTCTCTGGAAATATCCATATAAAGTCTGGAAAATTACTTTCAAGAGATACTGGTATGGGATTTATATAGAGAGTACACAATGGTTGGACCAGATTGACATCTTAAACCTGGATTATATTTTTTCACTGAATTTCAACATCTTCAGGGGAGGTAATACATTGATTAAGTCTCTGTTTTTCTCTATTTTTTAACCATTAAATTTTGCATGGAGAGCATTGTTTTTAATATTTATTTTTATAAATCTGCTTTGGTCTTCTAAAAGTACTGAAAACATTTCATGAAATCCTTATGGTGAGTTATCACATTACACAGATTGACATCTGAAAACAGTTTTAAAAAGTACAAAGCAATGAGACATACCACAAATATTTTTATGTCTACTGTACATGGGAGAAAAACAAATTCAAAATATATGAACCATACTTCACAGAAAAGTGTCTGTGACATATACACAAAAGCTATGGATAGACTATGTACAAATAATTATCACAATTTCTAAATATAGTCATTACACATTTATATCATGTTTTTAGTTTGTTACATGTGGAAATATCTAGATGGTTGATCAAATGTTGTGCAACTTTTTTTGCCAATATTTGAAATTTGGCAAAATTTAAATTTTTCCATTATTTATTAAGCCCATATGAATTTCAAGGATTATTATTAGAATTGCTTGATTCATTTGGAAGGTTCCTAGTGATGGATTTGTTTATAAAAGCATGTTAATGCCTAGAAAATGTACTCAATTAAATACATTTTTGAGGTGAATTTTTCATCAAAAGGAATACTAATTCTGAACTTATCCTAAGAACTTAGATTCTAATCCCTCTTTGGCCATGTTTCCTCAATAGAGCAGCTATTTCCTGAGTACCCACTCCATGCCAGGGACTTTACATTGTACCAAGGAAGCCCTGGCTGAGTTTGTACCTTAAGAAATTTCTTTCTTTATTGAGAAAAGACTAACAAGGAACTGGACTGGGCTTGATGTAGCCCCATGTGAACTAGACAGCTTATGTCCCACAGATGGTCTCACTTAAGACTAAATAACCTAGATTTTGTGGAAATAAACTGATGTTCAATTACCATGGAAACTGGATACTGTACTGTTAATACCACAGGATCAAACAGGGAGTCTTATCAAAATAAAGCAATGATGAAAACCTAGTATTTTCCTATAGACCTTGAAACTATACCTTTCATTCTAAAATGCCAAAGGGTTCAAGACTATCAGTTATTAAAAATAACACAAAAATATCAAGCTGGCCAGGCATGGTGGCTCACGTTTGTAATCCCAGCACTCCAGCACTTAGGGAGGCTGAGGCGGGTGGATCACAAGGTCAGGAGATCGAGACCATCCTGGTCAACATAGTGAAACCCTGTCTCTACTAAAAATACAAATATCAACTGGGCATGGTGGTGCATGTCTGTAGTCCCAGCTCCTCGGGAGGCTGAGGCAGGAGAATCGCTTGAACCTGGGAGGTGGAGGTTGCAGTGAGCCGAGATTGTGCCACTGAACTCCAGCCTGGTGACGGAGTAAGACTCCATCTCAAAAAAAAAAAAAAATCAAGCTATCCATAAATGTTAATGCCCACAAGCTTCTAAAAATAAAGGAGACTTAGATCTACTCCTTACATATAATGTAGAAGAATGATTATATGAAGATTATATGTAATTTTATGAAGAAATGGAAACAAATGTTTTGTAACTTAAAAAAAAAAAAAAAAAGACTTATTTTCCATGAAAACTTTGTAGTAAATTGATGACCTGACTTTCAATAGAGGTCATCTTAAAAATAAAAATTAAAAAATTAGAAGGTAATGCAATTAAATATTTTGGTCTATAGTTTTTTTTTTACCATCTCGCTCCCAAAAAAAACGTTTATAGACATACTAGTGGTATTTTATTCATTGTGGGATTCACGACAGCAGCCATGGTCTGACCACTATACAATAATTTCTATCAGCTGCAAACTCAGAATGAGCAACAGAAGTAGCTTTAAATAACACAGTTTTGATAAGAGTCACTACACATAGTAATCACGACTAACATGCAGAATACATGGTAAACTGGGATGTGGACTAAGAGGCTGAAGATTTTAAAAATTCAAGACATCTTGTGATTTTGAATATTTCTTTTTCAAGGATTGTTTTACATTTTCCTATCCTCTAAGTTATTAGTTTCCATTTTTATTTATTTTTGCCCGTTTTCTCTTTTTCCTCCCATGTTAAAGTGTTATATGGTCTCCCTGGAAACACAGTCTTTGTAATATGAGTAATATTTAAGAACATGATCTGATTCAGTGACCATGGGATCAGATCCAGCTTTCTATTCATGATTTAATGTAATAAACACCTATTATGTACCAACAAAACTTGAGAAGTTAAATAAAACACCAGGACCAGATCTTGAAAGTTTACTTAGTTATTTTTTAGTCAAAAAACAAAGTTTTCAATGGCATGAACATTCTTCTGCTGCCTCTATATCTATCTCAATTTGCTGAGGAGTTGGGTTGATGGCAGGGAATGAAATTAAGAAAACCGTATACAGGCCATTGCCACTAGCACATTCCTTTGTCTGAACCCTGGCATCCTAGGGACGAGGAAGATGTCTGGACCACGGCTTGAGTCTGTACTTGATTTGCTACCCATAATCTTTCATCTTCCTTGTGCATGCTACGCTGACTGCTTATTTTGTCCCTCCTTTCTGTATTTCCACTATATACTAAATTTGTTAAGGCCATAATGGTGTCTTCTTTTTCTTCTGAGTCTTTGTCAAGTGGTCCAGCACTATGCTTTGCACATAAATGCTGACTGAATTATATAGAGTTTGCACTAATGTAAGGGAAATCACAGATAGCATCAAAAGAATAAAACAAGAGGGAAAGAAAAAATTACTTTCAGAAGGATACATGGTCTTAATAGTGTAGTGTCCCTATTAGAAACCTCTGTATTTGTACTTAATTTCCTATAATGTTGTGTGCACAGTAAGCCCACCGGGTATTGCATTTTCTACTGGCTAAATGATGCATGTGTAGTGGCATTAAAACAAATGAGGAAAAGAGAGAGAGGCACTTTAAACATTTTAATTAAATATTTCCCCTCAGGAAATCTAAAAGTAAAAAAAAAAAAATCTATTTTTCTTTCAGCATATGTGGTAAATACTGTAGGATGCTAAGCAAATGCCATTTCCTTCCCCCAGTTCTACTAGTCACCTTTCCCATGACAATCTGATAATGCTAGCTGTTCAATTTACCAGCTTCATTTGCCAGTAGAAGAGCCAAAAGGGGATTCCATAGAGATGCTCTGGGTAACAATTTTCACTTCCTGATTTAAAAAGCAAGATCCACCAGGATGTTCCTCTCACTCAATATCCCCTCCCTTTTTGTCTTTCCATGAATCCTGTTCTCAAGCAGCAGTAGTCATCTTGCAACAAGGAACAAACATGCTGGGGATGAAAGATAACACACAGAGTCAGCAAAGTGAGAACTGAAAGTCTGGGCCTTCCAGTCCTGGATTTCTGATGAGACTATACAAATTCCTGTTGTTGTTTAACTGACATTTATCTGAGTGTTCTGCACTTTGTGTTGGGGCTCTGCTAAACACTTTATATGCATCCCTCATTTTATTCTTAAAACAACCCTATGGGGAGATATTCAAGCCTGTTTCAATGGATGAGAAAATTGGGACTAGGAGGCTCAGTCCCATCACAATGCCATACTAAGTAGCAAGCTTGGAGGTCAAAACTAATGCTACCGAGACAAGATAATCTAGACTTTAACTTCATTTTTAACTCTAACACTTATCAACTCAGTACTCTTCATTTGTCAATTTAAAAAGAAACATATTCATAGCAACTAGGTCAATGCTATGAGAAAGAAAGAGATGGCTTAAGAGCAGTATTAGTGAAACATCTTGGGGGATGCCTGATAAATCATGACACACCGTGATGAAGAGTGTGACAACTTCATGTACTATAACCTGTATAATAACATAATCCCCCAAGAGGTTTGAGTTCATCTCAGCCCTGAGACTATGCATTTCTAGCATTCAACAAGGGCAGCTTCCTAGGAGGCACTCAGTCAATATCCATGAATTAATGAATAAGTGAATGAATGCCAACTATTGGGATAAGTGAGGAAGTACACACATGAGGATCAGGTTAAATTAATTGTCTGAGTATTCACCAGAGTCTCAAGCAGCAAGTCGTATGTCAAGTATTTGTTGAAGAAAGGAAGGCAGGCAGAGAGGAATGGAGGAAGAAAAGAAGGCACCAAATAGAAGCCACTGCAATAATTTAATTCCAGCCACATCTGGATATTGTAGCATTGGTCTGGGCCCCTCACATTTCATTGATTTTTAGGGTTCCAGCTGTTACACAGACAAAGACACCTCTTGAACTTCAATCTTGCAGTGTCTATCAGTGGGTTTCCTGATCATGGCTTTTGTTTCCTTATGGCTTCAGGTATGACCCTGCATCTAGTTACAAATTGGCTCCTTACCTTTCTCCTTAGGTTACTCCCTTCTGAGAGTTGCTTATAAACCTGTGTCCCACCATTTCCCTAGGTATTCTATCTCATTCCCATCAAGGTGTTGCTTGAAGCTTAAAGCACACTATTACAGTGGTTCTTGGAGTGTGGTCCCTGAACCAACAGAATAAACATCACCTAGAAATTGGTTAGAAATGCAGATAAGATCCGGCATGTTTAGGGTACTATAAAACCCAAAGGAAGGGATTGAAACTGCCACTGCAAAATTACAACTGAGACAGTGAAAGAGATCTGACCTAACCAACTCCATCTTGCTTCTAACCTCCAAGCTGTCCTTGTTAATGCTTAGGCGTAGGCTGAACTAACTTTGGGAGAAACTTATAGTTTAGAACAAAGACGATAACAGCCCTTTCCGAAAACAAACCCTGGACTCAACTGCCTTTGTAGGACTAACAAATTAGACAAAAGTTTAGAAATTATGGTTTAGGAGTTATGCAGCTAGAGGCTGCAAGATTCTGACCCTCCTCATATTCCTCCAGGGGATAAAATTCACTGTTGTAAAACCTAAGACCAGTGCTTGAGACATTTTGCAGACCCTGCATTTGATGGATCAACTGGCACCACCCAGATTGATAACCTGGCTCATCTGCGCTTATGGTCCCCACCCAGGAAATGACTCAGTGCAAGAAGACTCTCTATGATTTCATCTCTGACCTGACCAATTAGCACTCTCAGCTTCCCCACCATCCACCAAGTTGTCCTTAAAAATTCTGATCCCCAAATGCTCAGGGAGACTGATTTGAGTAATAAAACTCCAGTCTCTGCCAAAAAAAAAATAAACTGTTTAGAAATGCAAATTCTTAGGCTCTACGTAAGTACAGTAGTTTTTCCAGGAATAACACCAGGAAGCAAGAGTGAGGAGGCAGGGACAATGAGATTAGGAAGGAGAAAACAAATGAATCCTTGGGGGTCACTGTCATCAGCAGCAGCAGTTCAAATGTCTCGTACTCTCAAATAAGTACAAAAAAAAAAAAACCCCCAGAAGATTTCATCCAGACTCTGGGAGGGTAGAACACTTATCCACTGATTCCTGTTTACCATTATTTGAGGGTTTGCCCTTGCACTATGGGCTGCACCAGCATGGAACCACAGTCTGCAGCTCTGGAGAGAACCCTGAGGCAGAAGAGTAGGATGATGGATGGGAGGCACTTGAGGCCGGTGTTCCCTGTACACAGATCTGGCCCCTAAGTTGGGACTGTTATTATATTGGGCTGAGAGAATTGAATATTGGGCACCAAATGCTTCTGATATTGCAAAATATTAGGGCTTTGTCCTAGGAAAGAAAAAATCGTTAAGTTACTGGGTTTTTTTGTTGTTTTTTCTTTTTTAACTCACAGTAATTTCATTTTTGCTTATATTTGAAGTGATTGATAAGAGGCAAACTTCATGAACAATTACCATTTCTTAAATGAACCATGTTTTACAACTAACTATGGTTATCTGACATGTTTCACCAACTTCAACATCCAGACAAATTTAGATGTGAGTCAAGGTTTAAGAATATGGCTTAGATAATTGTGGATAGTTACAAAACACAATTAAGAAGTCTGACAATTAAAGGGATATGTTCATTGCATAAAAAAATTCAGTTTACATAGACACAGAGTAGGGCCTTTATGTACAGAATTAGAAGAGAAAAATTGTGTTAAATAATTTGTTTCATGTTTACTTTAAAAGTTTCCCATTTACATAAAAAATATGTTTCTGACTTTTGTTTTTCTCTCAAGGAGGAGGCTTATAGGATACTGTTTTCAGAGTAGACATTGTATCTATTTTCTATGATAAAAAGATAATTTAGTGACACATTATTCATGTCCAGTGATGTAGTTAGTGAACTCACTTCTGCCCCTTCACCCCTAAACTCTGTACACTGGATGCCAGAGCCTGCTGGTTGTCCCATAGCATTTATTTTACCTTTTCTTTACAGAGAGAGAAGTCACAATTTTTAACCAGGAAGTTTAACTGATCACAGTAAAGTATACTACTTATCCCAGCTTCCCTTGCAGCTAGGCATGACCATGTCACTAAGTTTAGCCAATGAGATACAAGTGGGAATGCCATGTGGCAGCTTTTGGCAGTTTTTCTTAAAAATCCAACCTGCATAAAATATACCCTTTTCCCCCTGTTTTTTCATCCCTTCCTCCTGCCTGCTGACTAATGCAGCTGTGATGACTTAGCAATTATTTGATCCTTGAGACGATCTTGGGCAGGAGTCAGCAAGCAATAGCCCTTGGAACAATTCAATTCAGCTGTTTTTATACAGCTGACAATAAAATGAGTTTTACGTTTTCTAGATGCTAAAAAAATCAAAAAAGGAATATTTTATGACACATGAAAATAATACGAAATTCAAATAATCAATGTCTATAAAAAATTTACTGGAGCACAGCCACGTTCATTCATCTTACTGTTTACGGCTGTTTTCATACTATAGTGGCAGAGTTCAATAGTTCCAACAGAAACCATATGGCTTACACAATGTAAAATACTTGCTATTTGGCCATTTATAGAAAAATTTCATTAGCTCCTAATCTTGGCAATGGAGGCCAGACTAGGCAGGGCAATGGTATATAAAATAGGAGTCTCAACCCTTCAAGGCTTCATGGAGAAGAGCTGTCATACAATCCTGGATCAAGTGCCCCCAGATCTTCATATGAAAGAAAAGTAAATTCCTATCTTTTAAAGCCACTATTCCATAATGCAATAGACTGAATATTGCCCTCAGTTCCTCACCTTTCCCCGTATCCTGCCAGCTATGTCTTTACAGTTCCTCCCACAAAAAGCACAGTACACTTCCCTATCCCTTGCCTTTGGCCCTGACAAACTGAATACCAGCAGATAATACACAAGCAAAAGCTTGAAGTGTGTTTGTAATTTAGAGCTGAGTTTGTCCTTTTATGCTACTGTCATTGCCACGAGAAAAAATTTAGCCTAGTAGCCCATTGATTCCTGAAGAATGGGTAATAAATGGATTTGAAGCTCTCCTTCAAATCTGCAATTTAAGAAGAATCACCCCAGCTGACCCACAGACCTACGGTCTTGGTTTGAATCACTCCAGCTGACCTGTGAGCATAATAAATGCTTGATTGCTGCATGTCACTTAGTTTGGGGGCGCTTTGTTCTGCAGCAACAATTTATGTTAGACATGGTTCTTTTGCCTCTGGTACTTATAGCCAAACCGAAGCCTACACTCTTGTTTATGACAATTATTCCATAACTAAAAAGAGAAAATTCTAAGCCTTCTAAAGATTTGCCAATGCTGTGGAACCTAGTGGACCTAGATTTAAAAAGAAAAAGTCTATCTCTGCCATGCAACATTTGTGCAATCATGGAGATGTTATTTGACCTCTGAGCCTTAGTTTCCTCATCCAAAATATGAAAATTGTTCTATCTGCATCATGGTGCTATTTTATAATTTCATAAAATTATGTGGAAAACCACTTAGTAGGTAATACAATTATAATATTAGCATTTATTGAGGATTTACTATGTGCCAGCCACTGTGCTCAGAGCAAACCCACGGGAAACATTCTGTTTTAATCCCTATTACATAGGAGGAAACTAAGGCTTAGTGGGTTTAAGCAACTTTCCCAAAGATATACAGTGAGAAACTGGGACAGTTGAGGCTCATCCCCTAGAAGTCTCAACTCAGAACCTATAATCTTAACTCTAGCACTTGGCATCTTCTCCCCATTTCCATTCTTATAGTACTCAGCCCAGTTAATATTTACTTTCAGGAGAAATTCACTCTCTATGCCTGGCAAGCTAAGTGTACCAACAGAATGTTTACTATGAAATCAAAAACTTAATTATCATTTTTTAAGGTCAGACTTTGTAGCGCTCAGGTATATTCTCAAATGTTTCTTGGTAAATGTTTGACAACTAACTCACCTCCCTTCCCCAAGACCATTTATAGCAGTTGCAGATTTCTATTGTGTAAATATCACCAGGACTGATTTCATGCTACCAACCGAAGGGTCTCTGATCATGGATTGGAAAGAAATTGGAAAGTACAGTGGATTGCTAGGAGTTGCTCCAGCACACCATTGCCTCAAACCCACTGAGTAATGAGACTACTCATGTCTAGAAAGAGTCAAAAGAATGAGAATAGCATTATCATAAAAACCACCACAAAATTTAAAATGTTTAAAAGTAACAAAATTGGCAAATGTAAGTCATTAAAAGTAGTTGTTAGGAAGATTTTTAAGTCCTGCGGCTTTAAAACTTTCTTACAATGTTTGCATTTTAAAGATCTTCTCTAGAAACTCTTTTAAATAAAAGTTTAATTGGAGAAAAATAGAACCACCACGTACATAGGGTGGTAAACAAGGTGAATAAAATTCCTAGAAGTGCTCAATCTGGATAATTATTCTTAAACAACATTTTAGAAAAATCAAGTACAAGTATAAACATTGCTTTATTCAAATCCTCAACATGAAATCATTTTATAAAGTCAACATGAAATGAGACTAGACTCTCATAATAAGATGTTCCTCGAAGTTTTTTGAACCCAGTTCCTGAATCCGCTTGAATGGTCTGAACATGATGTCTAGCCATACTCCTGAAACTTTTGATGTGTAAACCAGCATACAGTTCAGGAAATCAGTTTATTCTATTCAGGCATCTGTATCTAAATATTTGAGAAGTTTGATTGCTTTTTAATCTTAGTATCCATAAATCTTTTAAAGTTAGCTGGTTTTTGTTTTCATGCTGTGAATGGCAGGAGTGTTACAAGCATATTCTCTTCTCTTATTTACATAAAATTGCTGAAGAAAATTGTTCATTAAAAAGAAAAAGGCAGTTAAAGAATGAGAATAGCAACCCAGCTTCCCTTCAGATGCCAGAGGCAAGAATTAGTCTATACGGTTACAAATCGGTAGATATAAATACCATCAGAGTTGAGACAATTAATATGCATGTAACATGGGCAAAAGTGTGAAGAGAGTAGAAACAGTGGGGCCAGTGATGAACCAAAGAGGCAGTGTAAGCTACTGCAAAAAAGCATTTAAAGTCAGTTTTAAAAAAAACGTGTTGACTCTGCACATTCCTAGACACACATGCACACACACACAAAAATTAAAAATCAATAGACTAGATTAAGCTGTGAGCCACCAGTTTTGTATGAGTTTCTGTGACTCAAAAGTTGAGGAATTAGACTATGTTTAAGGATTGTGCACAAAGCAATTATCTAGGAACCTTCAAAATAAATTTTGCTAACATAACCTTTCTCATGTCCTGTGACATTACATTATTCTGACTGTAACAGAAACACTCAAGTGACAAAATTCTATGTATGTCTTTATCCCCTATTGTCCTTATTAACCCCATATAACTAGCCAAAATGTCTGATTTATATTTCAAGCTGCATTTTTTGATAGATTCTATATTTCTTGTGAACACAAAGGTGCCCTGCTTGAAAATGTTAATCTCCAAAGCAGTATTAGTTACTAAGCTACCAACTCTTTCTATGGTTTTAAAAAAATACCTCAGACAAAGATTTGGAATGAACGCCTCCAAAATCTGGGATCAATCAACTCCCTAAAAATCTTGTTAGCTCCAATAAGTGTTTCCATCTAAAAAATGAGTTTTACTTTAGAACAATTCCAAATTCTCTGAATTAAATTTCCATTTCCTTTTCACTGTTTCAGCACTTCTTTTCATATATGCCTCTGTTTTCCAGGCTGGCAGATGTTTAAAATTTTTAATGAGTAAATTCAAGTTCTTAAGTTAATTCAGAAGGATAGGATTATACCAATCTATTCTGGCCAATAAATTATCACTTTAAATTAAACCACCAAGCAACAAGAGTCATATTTCTATACAAATGAACAAAATACACCAGAAATTATCTAAGAATTCCTTAATTTTTTTGAAATGTGCTATTGTGAGTCTTCATAATCTATGTAAATATGTGGGGTTTTGCAAAAAATATATATAAATATATATATATGTACACACACACACACAGTTTTGAGTGGCCAGCCGTCCGAATCTTATCAAAGTTACACTGACGAAAAGTGGTATTTATGACATACGGTTTGAAGAATATACAAGACACTCATTCCTCAAATCAGGGACTTCTACCTTGAGTTCTCGGGTTCTACAGTTGGATTTTAAGAACAAGGACAGGCCAGGTTGAAAGATGTCAGAGCCTATCACTCCCATCTAAATCAAGAGAGTTGTTTTACGTATCAGCATTGGCCACACATTTCAGTTGAAAATAAAGGGGATTCTGATACTTAACTATAAAATTCAGTGCCATGATAATGCTAAATTTTATGCTTAATTTTGTACTTAAATTAATCCTGAGCATTAAGCATTGGAATTCATGATTACACAATATCACATTGATTCCAGGACAGTAATATTATTTTTGTTTGGTTTTGTATGTGCGAGACAGAGTTCTCCTCTGTCACCCAGGCTGGAGTGCAGAGGCACAATCTCAGCTCACTTCAACCACTGCCTCCTGGGTTCAAGCAATTCTTATGCCTCAGTCTCCTGAATGGCTGGGATTACAGGCATCTGCCACCACACGCAGCTAATTTTTGTAATTTTAGTGGAGACAGGATTTCACCATGTTGCCCAGGCTGGTCTTGAACCCACCTTGGCCTCCCAAAGTGCCCAGCCTGGTTATTGTTATTAAGAGACACACCCAGCCAACTATACAGTGAAACTCTTAATGCAATCGCTGTAAGTAATTATTGAGCTGTCTGCCCACTGCCTATCTTAATGCCCCACATATGTAACAACACTTGAAAAAAAACTTTAGAGGTGAAGGATAAGCAAAGTTTTACCTTATGATATTGGAGAAAATATATCTAATCATATAATCGTGTTTCCCTTTTTACTTCTACTTTCTAGAAACTTGAAACCAAATGCATGTCTAAGAGATAGCCACTATAAACAACTTTGTGACTTAAGATTCTGTTTCCTCTTTTTGTCTTCATATATTATGTTTCACCAAGCTGTTTTTAACTATTTTACTCTTTTATTGTATTCTATTATTCAAGATATGAGCTGGATTATTTATAACAGATCTGAATGGCCAGGTAAAAAGGTACTTCTCTCCTGTGAAAGGGATAATGTCCAGGGATTCGGGCTCCTTCAATCTTGCTGCTCCCTCAAATCTGCAGTCTGGTCCTTATTTGCATGGCCTATGATGGTGCACCCACCATGTCCACATCCCATGCAGTAAAATAAAGGCAGGGTTAGAAAAGCAGCACAGACTTTCTTCACAAAACACCACCAGGAACCTGTACCCATCAGTTCCACGTATCTCATTGGCCAAACCTAGTCACACATACAATCTTTATAAATGTGCCTTCATCTGTGGGTTCTTCTAATGTAAAAAGAAAGCAAGGAATAAATATTGGAAGGAAATAAACTGCTTAGCTTTAAGATTATAGCCTCCATCACTGGTTCTCACATGTTAGCATGCACCAGATTCATCAGGAGTCAGCTTATTCGAAGCAAAATTCCTAGGCAACCAACACTGTTTCTGAACTAGAATTTCAAAGAGGCCTGGTAAGCTGAACATTTAACAATCATTTCAGGTTATTCTGATCATTGAGTAAATTTGAGATGCTGTAAATTATTTTTCTTGTTTTCAATAAGATAACTATTCTTAACCAGGTGATTCAGATATAATTATCCCTTTAAATCATGTTGGAGGATAAAAGGCAACAGGACAAATAACATCATCTCCAGTCTTGTCCTTAATATCCAACACATAACTTCCAAAGGGCCTATTCTATTCTCCTGTCAATCTCTCTCTTTTTAATGTGTGCCTGCCATTTCCCCAAAATTATGGTTTATGTCACAGTTCTACCTGAATTCATCTCTTGAGCCCTAAATGCAGCTGCAACAGAACTCCAACGTTATTCTTGACCAAATGTAATGCCATGAGGAACAGCCAGATTAATAATTACATGGCAACATGACAGTTGCCATGTTGGAGGCATGTGCAAATTATTCAAGATGATGAGTAAAATGGTAGCATCATGAAAGTCTCAGAACGATCCTCAATATTAAATCTAGTTGGGGCAAATGGAAAAAATAGAGAACAAAGAAGCCCAGGTTATATGAACAGCAGAGTCACAGAAGGCCCAAGATGTGCAAAGGCTTCTTGTCACAAGTCACATCAAAACTCTGATCAGAACCCTGTGGGCCCATACTATAGCCTAATTCCTTCTAATCCCTGTCTTCCTGCATTTTTCAAGATGGCTCATAGACTGGCATCCTTCTGAAATCCTCTTCACTGGCTTCTGATGCTGATTTGGTAATCATCAAAATGAATCTTCCCTGTTGAGTTCTTAAGCCCAGCTATGCAGAGAGACCAAGAAAAGTTCTCATAGACAGGCCTTTGAGTGTGCTCGCCAATCCTGTGGGTTATACACCAGCAGACATCATGGTCAGAATAAACTGCTCCCTCCTGATGCCCCATTAGCCAATTCCTGGTTTTCTCCAGTAAGTTTGTACTTAATCACATTGATTGTGTGTTTATGATTCCATAGCATTATAAAGCATGTTTATCTCCAGTTGAAAATTCTTATTTCTAACTTCACAAAGAAAGGATGAGAAATTGGAATAATATTACAGAAATGTATTTAATGCCGCATTTTTAGGTTCACACATCTTCCAGATCTACTGATTCCTGTATCATCAGATTAAAATAACATGCACTCACTCTCCAAACCATACTTACTAGGAGGTTAACAGTGTGTGTGTGTGTGTGTGTATGTGTGTGTGTGTGTATCTATCTATCTATATCTATATCTATCTATCTATCTATCTATATATATATATAGTAAAGAGTTAAAACTGTCAATAAACAAGTGATCTAAAGAAAAGCAATTTCCACTATAGGTCTCTTAGTGGATCGCAGCATACAAAGTGGTCATAAGGAAGCAAAATCTTCTGAGAAATAAAGAGGATATGGGAGGTGAGGTCTGCAGCTACACATTCAGAATAAGCAGGTCCACACTGCCCTTGATTTAAAAAAAAGAAAATAAAAAGAAAAGCAGCTAATGACAGTGTGATTTTCACGTGCTATTGTAACTCTTAAGAAGGTGATAAAACACACAGGCCTTTGCAGTAATTAAAGCTGAATCTCATTTTCTACTGAGAATTTGGCATACAATATATACATTAGAGCTAAAATAATTCAAGAATACTTTGCCGGTAGTGTTTCTGCAATAAAATAGAATGAGTTTTAAAAATTAAAAATCAGAAATAAAAAAGATCATTTTAAGATTACAGAATTATTTATTTAAATAATTCCAGACAATCAACATAAAAATCAGTACACCTAATAAAATGTGGCCAGGCATAGTGGCTCATGCCTGTAAATCCCAGCACTTGGGGAGGCTGAGGTGCGAGGATTGAGTTTGAGGCCAGCCTGGGCAACATAGGGAAACCTTTTCTCTACAAAGAAAAAAAAAAAGTTTACTGACTGAATACTAAAATGTAAAAATAAAATAAAAAACTTGTACCCGTATATCAGGAACTACTACATTCAAAACAAATTTTAAAATTAATTTAAACACAAAATTTTAAAAAAATATATAAAATGTTCAGAAACCAAAAAAAAAAAAATTAATTTTAAGAAACTTAGAAAAATAAAAGTTCAATATTTTGGGATTTAAAAACACTTGAATAAATATTGAACCAAATGACGTTCAATGTAGGAACACTCACTATTCCAAAAATATTGACTCTCTAACATTAATTTATACAGTTATCTAAAATAATTTCTATACAAGTCAAAACAATTTTTGGATGTATTGAGTTAATTCTAAGTTACTTAGAAAAATAAATAGACAAAATAAAGAAGAAATTTTGTGGTGAAATGAGCAAGGAAATATTAATTAGCACTTTCATATTTTAAAATATAACATTTTGATATAAATACACACTGAAATAAAAGAGAATGCTGAAAATAAAATTAAACATAAAGTACTTATTTTTATAAATCAATAAGACTAGTAAATATTCTAACCAGTTAACATAACTGGTTAATAATATTAAAAAACAATAGCCTTCACAATACTTGCCAAAGATCTCTAGGAGGTTAAAGTGCTAACTGTAAAAATTGAAACCATTTTTCAAAGACGAATAAACTATGGGTAAATAGTTACATAATTTTGGAGAAAGAAAAGACTTTAGAAGCAAAATAACAAAACTTTACTAGTTCTTTACAAAAGTTTTATAGTTCTGTGTATTAAAAAACACAGTGAAAACATTAGAAGGAAAATAAGCTGGGGTCAAAAGATTCATAAAATATATGACTGAAACAGGGAAGTCTGGCATTGAGTGATCACAGATTGATCTGTAGGTTCAAAATATGTCTATGTACCACTGACCATGTAACTACTACCATATATGAGACAGAACAATCGGAACAGCTAGTGCTTTTCTCTTAATCCTTCTGTCTCCTGAGAGATAAATCATTTTACCAAAACTCAAAGTGACAGCCATTCTCTGCAGTCCTCTGCTACTACCAGGGCAGCTGAGGAAGGCACTGACTCAGTGACCAACTGCATAACAAACTGGTAAGGGAAATATTGAATCACTAGACTTGGGAAAGGATGAAACAGTAACACATAGCTTGGAATCAACCAAAAGTTTATGTCCAATTAATTCCAGGGCTATTGGAGATATGCCTTTTCTGTTATTGCTGCCTATATTTCTTCTGTGTTAACTGAAGTTTATGTTAAAGAGTCATAAATTCTATAAATTCTACCTTCTATATAACTGCATTTCCATTGCCCTAGTTCAAGATGTCATTGTTTTTCATTTGCCTACTGCCATGACCTTCTAATCTATCTCCTTCCTTCCCTCCATCACATCTCTCATCTAGAGATCTCTAAAGTGAGGCACAGATGCCCTAGGAGCTATAAAGTCAATCTCCTGAGTATTGGAAGAAATATTAGTCTATTTCTTTTTATTTTTACCCAAAAAATTCAATGAATGTAAAATTAAAAATAATTTGTATATAATGAGTAGACAATATAGTACTTTTTTCCACAGAGCTGCTGTGAAGATTAGTTAGGGTAGAACAGTGCTTGGAAAACAGTAAGTTGTAAATGAAGATTAACTGTAATTATTAATATGTAAGTCAATGCCAACCATTTCCTCTGTTACGGTAATAATCCTGAGGGCAAAGAGGACATTCAACAATGTAAAATAATTGACAGTTTCAACATATTGTCTTACAAAGCAGTTGAAGTCAGGTTTTGATTATTTTGTTTTAATCAAACTGGTTGTCATAGAATAGTGATTAAAAAAAGATTTCAGCAACAAAATAGTAAAATAAAACACTAAATTTAAGATAGCATTAAAAAGCCAAGAAAATCACAACACATGCATTTAATCAGCTACATTCTGGCACAGAACATGATGAACTAATCAAATCCAATATGTTTATGTAATTTTCTCCCAATATTAATATCAGCAACTACAAAACTTCTTACCTATATATTTAAAAACTCAGGAATACATTTTGCTCACCTATTAAAAGTGTTTGCAAATTCTATTAGTCGGTATAGAGCTGATTTATTAAAAATCTGACAACTTCCAATTAATTTGTAACTTTTGTGTGCCATCAGGAAAGATGGGAATTTCCTAAGTTTTAATACAAAACTTTGCATAATTGAAGGGTAAGATTTGAAAGTGAAGAAATATTCTAAAATTGAATAAAATCATGGATACTATGAAAGTAATATGATTAAAGAATCAAAAACTGAACTAAGAGAAGCACATCACAGCTTTTTCACAAAGGGTGAATAAACTACGGAGTTGTTTTCTTTTTAGGAAATATATTTATTCACATTGTTCTCAGTGTAAGCATACATAAATTTTATATAGTGGTGAAACTATTACTATCTTAACTTTATATTAGGAAGCAAAGTATTTTACTGTTAATAAAATAAAATTTAAAAGAATTAAGAGTTGAATCCTATCTTTATTTTCCCCTTTTGTGTAATCTTATACATAACTTTAGTACTATGGCACTAGCAATGTAACTTATAAACAAAAAGTATATGTTGTATTATGAAAAAATCCAGAAAGCTGGGAAAACAAACGCTGCTGTAGTCTAATTCTCACAGCTGCTAAAGTTATTCTCTTAACACACACTCGAATCACGACTTACGCTTCTTTAAAAATCTGTTAATGTCTCCCAATGGCCTAATGAACAAAATGCAAACTCTTTAACAAAATATATGAGTGACCGGGTCAAATATTTTCAGTCTAATATCTGTGAGGCTTTTCCCCTCTCAGACGTGACTAATTCCCCATATTTCTATGACACTTAACCTGTAACTTTAACATAGTACTCACTTTTCCTTTTTCAGTGTTGTTAGGAGTTTCTGTAGAAGGGTGAATAGAGCACTGGACAGAGTCAGGAAATCTCTGGATCCACCCAGCTGTACTGCTGTATAACCAGGAGACACTGATTTGTCATTGTATATATCTGAGCTTCAAGTCTTTAAGATGGAGATAATGGAAGACTGCTGGCAATAATTTACCTAAATTTTGGAGTTAAGTCACCTGTCCCCAGCAGTTAGTAAATACTAGTTCATTAAATACTGGTGGACCTATGTGTTATTCAGAAAAATACTAATTTTCAAGTAAATATAATAAAACTAACATCCATAGCTACATTTAACCTTGATTTTCAAGATACATTTAAATTTTATTCCCACTTAACATCTAAAGCATTTGATTTTTCCTGTATTTGACTATTTCATTTTAGGATTAATAGACATCTCTATTTGGACTGTAAAAATATTCACCACTTCTCACCAAACTCAAAGGAGAGTTTGGATGCTAAATGATCTCAGAAGTCCCAATCTACAGTAGAATTTCTTTCTAATGCTCAACACATGGCAGAAATCACTGCAGGTAAAGTTAATCTTAGATCCATCCTAGGAGACTTAATTAATCAAGTAATTAAATGAAATTATTTTAAAGTATTGTGACCATGTAGCCTGGTGAAAGATGGGAGGTTCTGGGAATTGATTCAGCTCTTCCACTGATGTGCATCACAAGAGACGCCACCTGTGAACCACATTAATTTGTGAAGCTTTGAGCCTTCTGGCAATCAAAGAAAGCAGGTAAAAGAAATGGGCTCTGAGAAAATTGGATTTGGTCTTTCTCTACACCCTACATATTCAGACCAGAAAGCAATTTCTTAACACACAGCTTTCCCAAAATTCACACATATGTAGAAATAAGGGAAGATACCCAATGAGCATGTGTGTGACTTATAGGACAAAAAAAGCTTCAAACTCAGCTGGACTCATGTTGACAACTAAAAGCAATGTTTATGGCATATCAGAATGACATCTTTGTATATGTTTATATATTAAATATAGTACAATCCATATTATGAGCAAAAGAATAATAATGTGCATCTACAAATATTCTATGGGCATTTCTCTAGGTGTATTGCATGAATATGTTTCACATAAAGTGTCACAGAATTTCATGTGTGGGTGGGGTCAATACAAAGGGAAAAGCAGTAACTCAGTCCCTACAGAATATTGATTGGTTTTAATAGCTCTTTGTTTGAATCCCAGCCTAGAATTTACTAAAATATTCTGGCTGAAAACATTATTAATAAAATCATTTACCTTTAAATTCTTTCTTGTTTCTAAAAATGCTATAAGATCCTGGAGAGTCCACCACTGCACCTTACTGCATACTTTAGACCTGAGAGCACTCACATTTAGTTACCCATCAAGCAGAGAAAAGACAAACCCTAAAACTCATGAATTTTGGAAACAGAAAAATAATGAGGAGAAATAAAAGTATACAGTGAAGGTCTATGTCATTTATAGGCTCAAACTCTCAATTTTCCTTTCAGTAGGTGAAAAGAAGAATTCTTAATCATTAATTGAAAAAACCCTCTAAGAATACTAGCTCTTAAGGTAAATAAATAAGACTTTTAAAATATTGCAATACTAACCTCGGGGAAATAAGTATTAAGTTTCTGATGCATTCTGATTTTTTAAATTTGAAATTTTCAAATGAATTTGAGCTTGCTGGTGTTGAAAATCAACATGTAAAAACCAGTTCTTTTTATAGAAAAAAGAAATTTGAAGATATTGTCTGACCACCCCTGGCCCTGCCACTGACAAAACTATCTTTTCATGAATAGTTAATAAACAAATAATTTTTTTCTAAAATATATATGGAAGAAAATATCAAGATGGATATATAATGAAATTGAGTTTGAAAATTTTTAACTCACTTTCTGTGACCCCAGGTGTTAATCATTTGATAAATCTATCAAAACAAGTTTAGTGTAGCAGGGCGGGGTGCCAGTAATGGCATTGTTTAACATCTCTCATGTTGAAATAATTTATGAAATTGAAAATAGTGTTCTTACCAGACGTGCTCAAAATTAAACAAAATGTTATAGAACAAGACTCTTCATGCTTTAGAGATAGTCAGTACTAAAATATTTACTGGTGAGAGAATACACTCCCCAGAATTATCTTCAAAGAAACCCAGACACAAGGGTTAAAGTTGGAGGGAGTAATGGAGGAAACAAGGTTTGTTATGTAAGTGGAATAATAGGTACATGTGGGTATATTATACTATCACTTTCTATTTGAAATGCTACGTAATTGTTTAAATCTTATGCAGATATTAAATATAGCATTGTTGAAGTAAAAGAATGAAAATAAGCGAAATATTCATCAATGCAACTGAGAACTTATAAAAAGGTATCAAAAACTAATATCAAAATCATGCAAACCTCTTAAATGAAAGAGTACATCATGGAAAATGGTATTCCATAAATATATACACTATGTACCCACAAAAAATAAATCTTTTAAAAAAGTATATCTGCTTCAGCTGTTATGACCATATTGTAAAGGAAAAGTGAATAGTTTTTATTTGTAGAAAAGGTAGAAAGGATTATATATATATTATATAATTTATTATAGAAGCATTAGGAAACTAATTTATTTATATCTCTGTATCAACATATATGTATGTGTATATAAAATGCTGCTATAATAAATTACTCCAAACTTAGGGGCTTAAAACACAAATTTACCTTATAATTCTGGATGTCATAAGTCCAAAATGAATCTTACTTGGCTAGAATTAAGGTGTCGGCTGTTACATTCCTCATGGAGGTTCTAGGGAAAAATTCATTTTCCTGCTTTTGCCAGCTTCCAAAGGCCACCTGAATTCCTTGGCTTGTGACCTCTTCCTTCATCTTCAACTCTATCTCTGACTGAACCGCCTGCCTCCCTCTTATAAGGACCCTTGTGATTATATTGATCCCACCTGGATAATTTAGGCTGATCTTGCCATCTCAAAATCCTGAGTATAATCACATCTGCAAAGTGTTTTATTGCCATGTAAGGTAATATATTGATAGGTTTAAAGGATTAAGATATGAACATCTTTGGAATGAGGATGAAATGGGTATTCTTCCTATTACAGATATCTTTCTGATGATGCACAAAGTCTGGTAATATTGGATTAATCTAAGGAAGACCATAGGACAGGTGGTCTGGGGTAGAAAAAAAAAGATTCCTATGTACTGTCTTATTCTGCACTTTGTTTCCCATGCATATGCATTATTTTAAAGCACCATGTTTTAAAAGTCACCAAAATGGGTATTCATTCTAAGTGATATTTTAGAAAGATATCATTGAACCTGCCAAAGTAAGTCAATAGTAAAAATTATAGTTAAAAAGACGACTTTAGTATAAAGAACCTTTTGGGACTGGGCATCAGTTTTAAATATTTCTTAAATTATAAAGTTTTAGCCTATGTCTACATTCATGTTAAGATAACTGGAGTCTATTTTAAGCATTACTGTACATTTAGAAAATCTAGCCATAACTTTAAAAATAGTCATCATGAGGCTTGCATGTACTTTGTCACTAGCTTCTTTATTAAGTTTAATTCATTCAAATGAATATGTTTCTTGGAAATGTGAAAAAAGAAAAACTGACCAACAATACAAAGGGATTTATTATGGTCTATCCCAGATATCACCTCTTCTCTCAGGTACCATAAGATAAATAGGTCCAGTATTGTAGAAAAGCAGAAATGTGCACTTGTTTGTAGTTAAGAGCACAAAAGTGGCACTCACAGCCACTGTGTGCCATCAAAATGGATAGCATCTGTGGAAGCAGTCAGAGAAGTTGACGCGAGCTCTTCAATGGCCCAGGATTATAGAGAGAAGTGTCAGAACCAAGCATACATGGGCATGAGCACATACTCTGGTTTTTCTTGAGATCATGTAAGGCTTTTGTCTTTTACAATGGGCATGAGCAACAGTGAATAGACAGGCAGCAATACTAATGTATGCCATGTCCACAAGCTTGGTTTGCTAAGTCCTAATGAAAAAATAACCAGAAGACATTTACTTTATTTCCTTTCCTTTAGTTTTCAGAACCTTAGTTTTTGACAATGATCAAGGAGTTGCAACAACTATGTCTTTTTTCCATCGTTTTACTCTGATTTCCCTAGATATTAAATGTTGCAAAGGAAACACCAGTTTTAAAGGTTGCTCTATTTCTGTTTCTGATCATTAACATTCTGCACAGCATGCCTCAGGAAGTGTAAAATGAAATGTGCAGATTCTAATTCTTATTGATAAAATAATGAGGGAGCCAGAAAAAGGTCATAGCTTAGATACCAGATTCATGAATGTACAATATCATGTCTCATTTTGGGACTGATATCTCAGTTGCAATTTCTCTTGCTAACTTAATTCTTAAATCTCATTAAAATATTTCTTGTGTTTTATAAAAGGATAAAAATTTATTCATGGATTCCTGACACATTTGTACTTATGATAATTTTGTGTTCCATCCCATATGTGGAGATAAACAAATCATGATTACATTTTTAAAAATCAGTAACACTTCTGAGATTTTACAACATGACATATACATAAATTGAAGTTTTCAGTTGAAAATATTTCTGGAGAAAAACACTAAGAGTTTTATCCTATACAATATATAGGGGCAGATGGGCTATTTCTCAGTGGCACACAGTTACTCTTAATTGCTATACTCCTTTCTCATTCCTTATTAATGAATTGAGACTATATGGATTTTGCCCTAGAGAAGGAAATGGAAGATTACATTTTGTATCTTTACTGTATGCCAATATTTTGTTTTTCTATGCACATCATTTAATTCTCATGGAAAGCTTGTGAGATGGTGGCAACCTCAATTTACAAATGAGCAGTATAAAACAGAGGAATTAAGTAAATTGCTTGAGAGTGCTCAGCTGGTGACTTAAATGCACTCTAACAGATTCCAAATCTACACATCTCATCTCTACTACAACATACTCATTCCCATAGTACTTTTCATGTGGAACCAGGAATATGTCTACTAGAAATTTTAATATTGTTTACTTATTCAAGATGAAAGGACAGGAGTAGTGTCTCAAGCCTGTAATCTCAGTGCTTTGAGAAGTTGAGGTGGGAGGATCACCTGGACAACATAGCAAGACCCCATCTCTACAAAACAAAAAGGTCGAAGTGCACACTCACAAACCAATACAGGTAGTCTTCAAAAACATTCTGCTGTATTAAAATTTTAGAATCTTTGTCACTGTTAAAGTTTTCATTAATAAAATGATTGGAAAACTAACAAGTGTTTAACCTAGATATCACTTTGATTCATTATCACAAACTATATTGAGAGTAAAAGTTACATAAAATCTGAACATAGACTAAAATTAGGTGTCAGTTTGTAAGGTGTAAGGTTGAAAAGTTCAATAGACTGATGTATTCTCTAAAGGGTGTCTTAGTTTAAGGGGCAGAAACTGCTGGCTCCCACCAGAATGAACATGCTGTTGATGGAGTCCCTCTCATCTCTACAGAGCCTATTTGGTTTTATTCCTCCTATATGTGTGGGAGACTCTCAGCCAACCAAGAGCTGCATGCAGCATGCCACCCCCCTTAAGAAGTGAGCAACTATCATCATAAGATGATTGACAGCATACTGAAAAAAAAAATTGTTTAAATTCAATTAACACTTAATCGCTTTTTTTTTTTTTTTACTGTTCCCTTTCCTATTGGTTTCTTACAGCCTTTGAGACAACTTGCACTCAAAGCCTGCTGAGACAACTCAGGAAAATCACAGGCATTTCCCACAACCAATATGCCCAGAGTGCAGTGAAATTTTACAGCTGAGATCTGAGCTGTAGGCCTAATGTGTCTGCTGGCAAACAGTATTCAGTACTCTACTTTTTCTCATCCCTTCCCTCCTGGCCCCAGCCACACTGTGGAATTCCAAAAGTGTCTCATAACACTATTCAATTCTAAATTAGTCTTCATAAATCTTTTTCATAGCTTCATCTACTTTCATCAGCAATTTGTGATTGCCCCTTCAAAACCTTTTTACAAACGTCTTTCTCATAGCTGTCCTTATACAGCAATTTTCACTGACAGTTAAGATGGGGAAGACTATTGAACGTCCAAATAGCAGCTCTTCCATCAAGTTCTTTTGTCATCATTGTTACAAACTCATCTTCCCAGCACATATTCTCTGTAGACAGGCCAAAGACGCTAAGATTTCCAAGTGGTATTACTTAGTTGTATGTGAAAGTGATATGCATGCCATTATTTGAGTTGATGTTTTCATAAAAACAATGGTCTGCTTTACATTCGGAAGAGGCTGTCAACCATACTAACCGGTTTAAATAATAGTCAGTAAACTAAATAAGAAGCTGGGAAAACTCACCTTCCAAGCATTGCCGAATAATCAGGTAGGGCTAGTTAATGCCTAATTACTCACCTAAGCAGCCTGAAAAGTTCTGAACCACCAGGGTGGAAGTTCTTGTTAAAAAGGTGTAGGGGTCTGGGCGCGGTGGCTCACGCCTGTAATTCCAGCACTTTGGGAGACCGAGGTGGGAGGATCACGACATCAGGAGACTATCCTGGCTAACACGGTGAAACTGTAAATCGAACCACTGTAAATCAGAAACTGTCTGTTTAGGGTTCAGTACTAGCCAAGGTTTCAGCATCCACTGGGGGTCTTGGATGGTATCCCCCATAGATAAGGGGAAACTACTGTACATGCAGTTAATTATAAATACCATCCCTTAGAACACATGTTTGGCAGTTTTCTTGTTTCCCATAAAGGAAATCAGCAGGTAATTAAAGCCTATAATTTTTTTTCTGAGTTTTGCATATTGGGGAAGTGGAAAAAAATTATCCCTCTTGCATGATAACTAGCAAACAAATCTTCCTAGGGTCCATAATGCTAATGGGCCAGAGCCTGGCAAATGTATTCATGTACATAAGAGACATGAAAAAGTAAAACTCCGTGCATTTACTACTCAAACCCACAAAGATTTCAACAGACTTTCCATCATGTTTTGGGTTATACCAATGCCCAGAGAACACCTACATATAATACAAAGTCATAAAACCCCACACCACATCTGAATGTGATAATTCAATCACAGCCAGATTTCAGGGGTTAGAATAATGTTCTAAAAAGTGGTGACATTTCTGGTTGCCAGCAACTTTCTCCCTCATACTCCAAGAGTAGAGTAGATGAACTAATCTAGGGCTCCTTAGGAGACACTCTGGTGAAAGAAAGATCAATTAAGCCTTTAATCTAAAAACTAGGGATCTGCCATGGCCTCTAGTAATTGTGCTTAATTACCTCAACAGCAAGGAGTATGCCATTGCCAGAAACATAACCCAAGATAATGGTGCTAGAGTTTGTATGGTTTAGTTTAAGCTTCAGTTATATCATTCACCCACCTTTCACGAACCTGCACCTTGGCAAATTTGGGTAAGTCAAGTTGGAATCGAGTCAGCATTAGGAAATCTGTGAAGCTCATGAAGTTTGACTGCAAACACTCTCAACTCTCTTTCTACCATCATATTTTTGTTTTCTCTTTTTTTTTTTCCCGAGGTGGAGTCTCACTCTATCGCCCAGGCTGGAGTGCAGTGGCACGAACTGGGCTCACTGCAGCTTCCGCCTCCTGGATTTAAGTGATTCTCCCACCTCAACCTCCCAAGTAGCTGGGACAACAGGTGCCCGCCATCACGCCCAGCTAATTTTGGTATTTTTAGTAGAGACTGGGTTTCACCATGTTGGCCAGGCTGGTCTTGAACTCCTGACCTCAAGTGATCTCCCCACCTTGGCCTCTCAAAGTGCTGGGATTACAGGCGTGAGTCACCGCGTCCAGCCTACTTCTGTTTTTATAACCTTCTTTATAGCTTTGATGAACCTTTGGATTCATTCCATGTACCTAAGAAAAATCTAACTTAGATTTCATTTTTCAGGCAATTGATTAAATTGATTTAATCAATAACTTGTTTCTTCCTAAGCAGCTAATATGTTCTGAGTCCACTGGAAGCACTAGGAATATAATATTGCTAAGACATCATATTACCCTAAAGGACTTTAAGTCTAATTTGGAGGAGAAGGTAGACGTATGAAACAATTGCTGAAGAACAGTGTACAATAAAATGTTAAAGTAACTCATACTGTATATGCAAAAGTACGTAGAGAAGTAGCAAATCAGTGTGAAACTGCAAAGTGGAAAAATTTTTGGAAGAGGTGAGACTAGAACTAAACTTTGAAATCTGAGAAGAATGTGGTATGGGGAGAAGGCATTGTAGATGGAAAATAATTAAATTATGATAATATTAAAATAGAGGCTAGTGAATATAATACCATCCTGCTTAAACAAAATGTGGCTTTTTATTAAGCTTTCATTTCTTCATCTCAAACAATAGTGATATACAATCAGGTGTCACTTAATGATGAGGATGTGTTCTGAGAAATGAATCCTTAGGTGATTTTTGTCATTGTAGGAACACCATAGAGTGTACTTATACAAGCATAGATGGTATAGCCTACTACACACATAGATTATATGATATAGCCTATTGCTCCTAGACTACAAACCTATACAGCATGTTACAAATTTGTATTTAGTACAGCATGTATCAAATATTGTAGGCAATTATAACACAATGGGAAATATTCGTGTATCTAAACATAGAAAATGTACAGTAAAAATATGGTATAAATGATAATAAATGCTACACCTGCAAAGGGCACTTACTATGAATAGAGCTTGCAGAACTGGAAACTGCTCTGAGTGAATTGGTGAGTGAGTGGTAAGTGAATGTGAAGGCCTAGGACATAACTACACTACTATATACTTTATAAACACAGTACACTTAGGATACACTAAATTTATAAAATAATCTTTCACTTTCTTCAGTAAGAAATTCACCTTAGCTTACTGTAACTTTATTTTTAAAATGTCTTCATTTTTTTAACTTTTTGACTCTTGTAATAACACTCAGTTTAACATACAAATGCATTGTACTGTGTTTTCTTTCTTTATATCCTTGTTCTACAAGCTTTTTCTAAATTTTTTATTAATAATTAACTTTTTTAGTTAAATTTTTCACAAGCTTTATTTCATTTAATACTTATACATGTTAATGTCATTACGGTTATTGTCAGTTAAAGAACTGAGTTGTAAGAAGTTTAAGTATTTATCAAATGCTGTTATCTACATTGCTACCATAAGTGGTGAGCTAGAATTTGAACCATTTGCTCTGACCCCAAAATCAACGTTTTAAAGACAAAGTAAAATTATGGGTTATCTTTGTGGCATAAAATTAGGGAAATGAGAAAAGGAGAACATACATGAAAGAAAGGTCTGAATTACTATATAATATTTTAAGATTTCCTTCAATACATTCTTTTTTATTATTATTATTATACTTTAAGTTCTAGGGTACATGTACATAACGTGCAGGCTTGTTACATAGGTATACTTGTGCCATGTTGGCGTGCTGCACCCATCAACTCGTCAGCATCCATCAACTCGTCCTTTATATCAGGTATAACTCCCAATGCATTCCCTCCCCTCTTCCCCCTCCCCATAATAGGCCCTGGTGTGTGATGTTCCCCTTCCCAAGTCCAGGTGATCTCATTGTTCAATTCCCACCTATGAGTGAGAACATGCAGTGTTTGGTTTTCTGTTCTTGTGATAGTTTGCTGAGAATGATGGTTTCCAGCTGCATCCATGTTCCTACAAAGCACACAAAATCATCCTTTTTTACGGCTGCATAGTATTCCATGGTGTATATGTGCCACATTTTCTTAATCCAGTCTGTCACTGATGGACATTTGGGTTGATTCCAAGTCTTTGCTATTGTGAATAGAACCACAATGAACATACGTGTGCATGTGTCTTTATAGCAGCATGATTTATAATCCTTTGGGTATATACCCAGTAATGGGATGGCTCAGTCATATGGTACTTCTACTTCTAGATCCTTGAGGAATTGCCATACTGTTTTCTACAATGGTTGAACTAGTTTACAATCCCACCAACAGTGTAAAAGTGTTCCTATTTCTCCACATCCTCTCCAGCACCTGTTGTTTCCTGACTTTTGAATGATTGCCATTCTAACTGGTGTGAGATGGTATCTCATTGTGGTTTTGATTTGCATTTCTCTGATGGCCAGTGATGATGAGCTTTTTTTCATGTGTCTGTTGGCTGTATGCATGTCTTCTTTTGAAATGTCTGTTCATATCCTTAGCCCACTTTTTGATAGGGTTGTTTGTTTTTTCTTGTAAATTTGTTTGGAGTTCTTTTGTAGGTTCTGGATAGCCCTTTGTCAGATGGTAGATTGCCAAAATTTCTCCCATTCTGTGGGTTGCATGTTCACTCTGCTGGTAATTTCTTTTGCTGTGCAGAAGCTCTTTAGTTTAATTAGATCCCATTTGTCAATTTTGACTTTTGTTGCCCTTGCTTTTGGTGTTTTAGACATGAAGTCCTTGCCCATGCCTATGTCCTAAATGGTATTACCTAGGTTTCCTTCTAGGATTTTTATGGTATTAGGTCTAACATTTAAGTCTCTAATCCATCTTGAATTAATTTTTGTATAAGGTGAAAGGAAAGGATCCAGTTTCAGCTTTCTACATATGACTAGCCAGTTTTCCCAGCACAATTTATTAAATAGGGAATCCTTTCCCCATTTCTTGTTTCTCTCAGGTTTGTCAAAGATCAGATGACTGTAGATGTGTGGTATTATTTCTGAGGTCTCTGTTCTGTTCCATTCGTCTATATCTCTGTTTTAGTACCAGTACCATGCTGTTTTGGTTACTGTAGCCGTGTAATATAGTTTGAAGTCAGGTAGCATGATGCCTCCAGCTTTGTTCTTTTGACTTAGGATTGTCTTGGCAATGCTGGGTCTTTTTTGATTCCATATGAACTTTAAAGCATTTTTTTGCAATTCTGTGAAGAAAGTCATTGGTAGCTTGATGGGGATGGCATTGAATCTATAAATAACCTTGGGCAGTATGGCCATTTTCACGATATTGATTCTTCCTATCCATGAGCATGGTATGTTCTTCCATTTGTTTGTGTCCTCTTTAATTCACTGAGCAGTGGTTTGTAGTTCTACTTGAAGAGGTCCTTTACATCCCTTGTAAATTGGATTCCTAGGTATTTTATTCTCTTTGAAGCAATTGTGAATGGAAGTTCATTCATGATTTGGCTCTCTGTTTGTCTGTTCCTGGTGTATGTGTATAAGTAATGCTTGTGATTTTTTTTTTTTTAAATTTATTTATTATTATTATACTTTAAGTTGTAGGGTACATGTGCATAACATGCAGGTTTGTTACATATGTATACTTGTGCCATGTTGGTCTGCTGCACCC
>NW_022166260.1:0-1462 GCF_008728515.1 Papio anubis | reverse complement strand
TTTTTTTTTTTTGTATTATTAGTAGAGATGGGGTTTCACCATGTTGGCCAGGCTGGTTTCAAGCTCCTGCCCTCAAATAATCCGCCCGTCTCGGCCTCCCAACATGCTGGGAATATAGGTGTGAGCCACTGCACCCGGCCTACATTCTCTGCCTGCCTCCACTCCTCATCCACAACCAGGTATTCATGAACGCCTGGGGCATAGCTCAATTAAAGTTTGTTAAATAAGTGAAGTCATTAAAAGAAAATTAGACAATTTTAAATGGTTAAAATGTCAAAATGACACAAAATTCTCCTTCCCACCCTTGTCCTTATGCCCCTTACTCCCAATCTATAGGTAACCATTTTTATTAGTTTCTTGCTTTTTCTTTTAGTATTTCCTGATGCAAATATAAGCAAATTAAAATATATAGTGGCTGGGTGCTGTGGCTCATGCCTGTAATTCCAGCACTTTGGGAGGCCAAGGTAGGAGAATTGCTTGAGCCCAGGAGACTGAGGTTGCAGTGAGCCATGATCGTGCCATTGGGTGGCTGGGCAAGATCCTGTCTCAAAAAAAAAAAAAAGAATAAAAAAATATTATCTTAGAGCTGAGTTTTGTGGCTCATACCTGTAATCCTAGCACTTTGGGAGGCTGGGGCAGGAGGATCACTTGAGGGCCAGCCTGAGCAACATAGCAAGACCGCATCTCTACAAAAAATAAAAATGACCTGGGCATGGTGGCGTGCACCTGTAGTCCCAGCTACTCGGGAAACTGAAGTGGGAGGATCACTGGAGCCCAGGAGTTGGAAGCTGTGATGTGTGACAATCTTGCCTGTGACTAGCCACTGCACTCCAGCCTGGGTGACACAGCAAAAATCCTGGTCTCAAAAACACCCAAAACAGTAAAATGAAAATGTCTAGTCTGTCTATCTGTCTATCTATCTATCTATCTATCTATCTATCTATCTATCTATCATCATCTATATCTCTGTCATCTATATCTCTATCATCTATATTTCTGTCATCTCTGTGTAACATCTATAACTGTCTGTCTATCTATCTATCTATCTATCTATCTATCTATCTATCTATCTATCTATCTATCTCTCTCTCTCTGTCTGTCTTATTTCTTTTCCTTACACAAAAGTAGCATACACCTTGCTTTTTTCACTTTTTTTTTTTTTGTGAGACATTGTCTCACTCTGTCACCCAGGCTGGAGTGCAGTGGCGCGATCTCAGCTCACTGCAACGTCTGCCTCCTGGGTTCAAGCGATCCTTGTGCCTCAGCCTCCCGAGTAGCTGGGATTACAGGTGCGTGCCACCATGCCTGGCTCATTTTTTTGTATTTTTAGTAGAGACAGGGTACCATGTTGGCCAGGCTAGTCTCGAACTCCTGACCTCAGGTGATCCACCCACCTCAGCCTCCCAAAGCACTGGGATTACAGGCCTGAGCCACCACACCCGGCCTTTTTCCAGTTAATACA
>NW_022166259.1:0-1462 GCF_008728515.1 Papio anubis | reverse complement strand
TTTTTTTTTTTTTTTGAGACAGAGTCTCGCTCTGTTGCCCAAGCTGGAGTGCAGTGGCCGGATCTCAGCTCACTGCAAGCTCCGCCGCCTGAGTTTACACCATTCTCCTGCCTCAGCCTCCCGAGTAGCTGGGACTACAGGCGCCTGCCACCTCGCCCGGCTAGTTTTTTTTTTGTATTTTTTAGTAGAGACGGGGTTTCACCGTGTTAGCCAGGATGGTCTTGATCTCCTGACCTCGTGATCCGCCCATCTCGGCCTCCCAAAGTGCTGGGATTACAGGCTTGAGCCACCGCGCCTGGCCTTTTTTTTTTTTTTTTTTTTTTTTTAAAAGAGACTGTAACTTCGAACTCCTGGACTCAAGCTGTCCTCCCACCTTAGCCTCCCAAGTAGCTAGGACTATAGGCATGCATCACCACACCCAGCTAATTAAAAGCATTTTTTCTTTGTAGAGACAGGATCTTGCCATATTGTCCAGGCTGATCTTAAACTCCTGGTCTAACGTGATCATCCCATCTCAGCTTCCCAAAGCGCTGGGATTACAGGTGTGAACCATCCCACGCAGGTCATTTTTTAATTGGAGTATTTGTGGTTTTTGTTGTTGAGTTGTAGGCATTCTTTATATATTCTGGATATTAACCCCTTGTCGGATATATGATTTCCATATACAGGCATACCTTGAAGATATTTTGGGTTCAGTTTCAAACTACGACAATAAAAAGAATATTACAATAGTGAGTCACATGAATTTTTTGGTTTCTCAGTGTGTATAAAAGTTATGTTTATACTATGCTGTAATCTATTAAGCACAAAATAGCATTATTTCTAAAAAAATGGATTACCTTAATTAAGAAATAATTTGGCCAGGCACAGTGACTCATGCCTGTAATCCCAGCACTTTGAGAGGCTAAGGCGTGTGGATCATGAGGTTGGGAGATCGAGACCATCCTGGCTAACACGGTGAAACCCCGTCTCTACTAAAAATACGAAAACAAAAAATTAGCCGGGTGTGGTGGCGGGCACCTGTAGTCCCAGCTACGTGGGAGGCTGAGGTGGGAGAATGGCAAGAACCTGGGAGGTGGAGGTTGCAGTAAGCTGATATTGTGCCACTGCACTCTAGCCTGGATGACAGAGCGAGACTCCATCTCGAAAATAAATAAATAAAAATAAAAATAAAAAAGTAATAATTTCTGGCCAGGCGTGATGGCACATACCTCTAATCCCAGCACTTTCAGAGGGCAAGGTGGGAAGATTGCTTGAGCCTAAGAGTTCAAGAGCAGCATGGGAAACAATACAGTGAGACCTTATCTCAAAAAAAAAAAAAATGCTGGGGGTGGTGGTGCATGCCTTTAGTCTCACCTACTCAAGGAGGCTGAGATGGGAGGATAGCTTGAGCCCAGGAGTCTGAGGACTGCATGTCAGCCTGGGTGACAGAGAGAGACTCTGTCTCAAAATAAATAAATAA
>NW_022166258.1:0-1463 GCF_008728515.1 Papio anubis | reverse complement strand
TATACATGTTTGAAAAAATGTGAATTTATTGTATTGTAATACATAAATATTTCATAATACACAATATATTGATGTTGATACATTTACATGTATTGATATAATACTATAAAACATAAATATATAATTTATATAAATATAAATTTTATTTAGATGTTATAAGTTAGATAATTAGATAACTTGATTAGGTAAACATTAGATATTTTTAAATGAATGTACGATGTATAATATACAAATATATAAATACAATATATATGAATATATTATATAATAGAATGAATATATCATAATAACATAAATATTACATATTATAGAAAGATATTTATGTTATGATGCAAGTTATATATTCATATGTAACTTTTTTTTTTTGAGATGGAGTCTCACTGTGTCGCCCAGGCTGGAGTGCAGTGGCGAGATCTCAGCTCACTGCAACCTCCGCCTCCCGAGTTCAAGCGATTCTCTTGCCTCAGGCTCCTGAGTAGCCACACCACGCCCGGCTAATTTTTGTATTTTTAGTAGAGATGGGGTTTCACCATGTTGGCCAGGATGGTTTCGATCTCCTGACCTTACGATCCACCTGCATTGGCCTCCCAAAGTGCTGGGATTACAGGCATGAGCTACCACGTGTAATTTATATGCAATATATTATATATAATATAATATAGTGTGTATTTTATGAATGTGATATAATTTTGTAATATATCTTATACAGCCATATAACTTGTAAAATATACCTAAAGACACATATTATATAATATATATCATTTGCATTATTAACAATAAATATTATAATAATTACTACATTAAATCATTTGTGATACAATTATTAACAAATATACACAAGGTAAAGTTGTTCTAATAAATTTTGAAGAAACCAATGATAGAACACGATGTGCCTGGAAATCAAGTGATCTCTTATAGGTGTTATGTTAAAAATGAAGGCTAGGCATGATGGCTCATGCCTGTAATCCCAGCACTTTATTAAGCTAAGGCAGGAGGATCGCTTGAGTCCAGGAGTTTGAGACCAGCTTGGGCAATATAATGAGACCTTGTCTCTACAAAAAATATAAATGTTAGCTGGGCATGGTGGTGCACACCTGTAGTCCCAGCTACTCAGGAGGCTGAGACAGGAAGATTACCTGAGCCCAGGAGGTCAAGGCTACAGTGAGTCATAATTTCACCACTGCACTCCAGCCTGGGTGACAGATTGAGACCCTGTCTCAAAAACAAAACAAAAACAAAACAAAATAACAACAACAAAAAGACTCTCACTTTCCTTCGAAGTTTCCATATTGCATAATTAGGAGATATTTACAAACAAATCTACTAGCTTTGTTTCAGCAAATAAACTGATGTAAATCTTTTATTTCCCCAAAAAAACTGTTAGAAAAATCTTTAAAAATTGAACTAAGATATTCTGTGTTGGCCGGGCCCGGTGGCTCAAGCCTGTAATCCCAGCACTTTGG
>NW_022166257.1:0-1463 GCF_008728515.1 Papio anubis | reverse complement strand
TTTGTAGCAATTGTGAATGGGAGTTCATTCATGATTTGGCTCTCTGCGTGTATATTATTGGTGTAAAGGAATGCTTGTGATTTTTGCACATTGGTTTTGTATGCTGAGACTGCTGAAGTTGCTTATCAGTTTAAGGAGTTTTGGGGCTGAGATGACGGGGTTTTGTAAGTATAAAATTATGTCATCTGCAAACAGAGACAACTTGATTTTCTCTCTTCCTATTTGAATACCCTTTATTTCTTTCTCTTGCCTGATTGCCCTGGCCAGAACTTCTAATATTAGGTTGAATAGGAGTGGTGAAAGAGGTCATCTTTGTCTTGTACTGATTTTCAAAGGGAATGATTCCAGTCTTTGCCCATTCAATATGATACTGGCTGTGGGATTGTCATAAACAGCTCTTGTTTTTGAGGTATGTTCCATCAATACCTAGTTTGTTGAGAGTTTTCAACATGTAGGGATGTTGAATTTTATCAAAGGCCTTTTCTGCAACTACTGAGATAATCATGTGGTTTTTGTCCTTGGTTCTGTTTATGTGATGGATTATGTTTATTGATTTATGTATGTTGAGCCAGCCTTGCATCCCAGGGATTAAGCTGACTTGATCATGGTGGATAAATTTTTTGATGTGCTGCTGGATTTGCTTTGCCAGTATTTTATTGAGGATTTTTGGATCATGTTAATCCAGGATATTGGCCTGAAGTTTTCTTTTTCTGTTGTGTCTCTTCCTAGTTTTGGTATCAGGATGATACTGACTTCATGAAATGAGTTAGGGAGTAGTTCCTCCTTTTCAATTGTTTGGAATAGTTTCAGAAGGAATAGTACCAGCTCCTATTTGCATTTCTGGTAGAATTCTGCTGTGAATCCATCTGGTCCTGGGCTTATTTTTGTTGGTAGGGTATTAAATACTACCTCAATTTCAGAACTTGTTATTTTCTATTCAGGGATTCAGCTTCTTCCTGGTTTAGTCTTGGGAGGGTGTATGTGTCCAGGAATTTACCTATTTCTTCTGGATTTTCTAGTTTATTTGCAGAGAGGTTTTTATAGTATTCTCTGATGGTAGTTTGTATTTCTGTGGGGTCAGTGGTGATATCTCCTACATCATTTTTTTTATTGTGTCTATTTGATTCTTCTCTCTCTTCGTTTTTATTAGTCAAGCTAGCAGTCTGTCTATTTTGTTATTTTTTTCAGAAAACTAGCTCCTGAATTCATTGATTTTTTAGAAAGTTTTTCCTGTCTCTACCTCCTTCAATTCTTCTCTGATCTTAGTTATTTCTTGTCTTCTGCTAGTTTTTAGATTAGTTTTCTCTTGTCTCTGTAGCTCTTTTAAATGCGATGTGAGGGTGTTGATTTGAGATCTTTCTAGCTTCCTGATGTGGGCATTTAGTGCTATAATTTCCCTCTTAACACTGTTTTCACTGTGTCCCAGAGATTCTAGTACATTGTCTCTTTGTTCTCATTGGTTT
>NW_022166256.1:0-1463 GCF_008728515.1 Papio anubis | reverse complement strand
AGCGTGGTGGCTCATGCCTGTAATCCCAGCCCTTTGGGAGGCCGAGGCGGGTGGATCACCTGAGGTCAGGAGTTCAAGACCCGCCTGGCCAACATGGTGAAACCCGGTCTCTACTGAAAATACAAAAAAATTAGTTGGGCATGGTAGTGGGTGCCTATAATCCCAGCTACTTTGGGAGGCTGAGGCAGGAGAATCACTTGAACCTGGGAGGCAGAGGTTGCAGTGAGCTGAGATGGTGCCATTGCACTCCAGCCTGGGTGACAAGAGTGAAACTCTGTCTTAAAAAAAAAAAAAAAAAAAAGCCTATCAGATCTTGTGAGACTTATTCACTATCACGAGAACAGCATGGGAAAGAGCTGCCCCCATAATTCAATTACCTCCCCCGGGACCCTCCCATAACACGTGGGAATTCAAGATGAGATTTGGGTGGGGACACAGCCAAACCCTATCACTGGGGTTCACGAACCCGAGCTAAACAGCACCCCCTCCCAAAGAGGGAAGAAGGGAAGGAATCTCCAGACCTGCCCAATCTAAAGGAAAAGCCCCAAAAGGGGAGGCCCCTTGCTCATGGGAAAGAAATGGCGGCTTTTCGAGCTGGGCTACTTACAGGGTAAAGTGAGGCATGTACTCCACAGCGTGGGTAAGAGATGACACCCTCCAGGAGAGAAAGCAAGTGTGTTGAGAACGCAAGACAAAAAATAAGAGAAGCTCCTTAATCCCCTGTCATCCTCCTACCCACCTGGGACGTGCTTAAGATGCTACCCTCTGCCCTCTACTGGGCTCCATGGGAAATACAACTGGGTGGGTGGGTGGGTGGAGAAGAAAAGAGATTATCACCAGGTCTGAAGTGACGGCACAGCATTTCTTTTTTCTTTCTTTTTTCTTTTCTTTTTTTTTGAGATGGAGTCTCGTTGTGTCACCCAGGCTGGAGTACAATGGCGCAATCTCGGCTCACTGCAACCTCCAGCTCCCAGGTTCACACCATTCTCCTGCCTCAGCCTCCCAAGTAGCTGGAACTACAGGCGCCCGCCACCATGCCCGGCTAATTTTTGTATTTTTAGTAGAGACAGGGTTTCACCATGTTGACCAGGCTGGTCTCGAACTCCTGACCTCAGGTAATCTGCCTGCCTTGGCCTCTCAAAGTGCTGGGATTACAGGCATGAGCCACTGCACCTGGCCAGTATTTCTTTTCTTTTTAATTTTTTCTTTCTTTTTTTTTTTCTGTAGAGATGGGGTCTCCCTATCTTGCCCAGGCTGGTCTCAAACTCCTGGGCTCAAGTGATCCTCCTGCCTTGGCCTCCCAAAATCCTGGGATTACAGGTGTGAGCCACCATGCCCGGTCGCAGTGATAATTTCAATAACAATAAAGACTATGATTAATCATCATAGCCAACATTTACTGAGGACAACTCTGTTCCAGGCACTCTATTCTGGGGTCTTCATTTTTGTTTTGTTTTGTTTTG
>NW_022166255.1:0-1463 GCF_008728515.1 Papio anubis | reverse complement strand
GATCTCAGCTCACTGCAGCCTCCACTTCCTGGGTTCAAGTGATTCTCCTGTCTCAGCCTCCTGAGTAGCTGTGATTACAGGCACCTACTACCACATCCAGATAATTTTTGTATTTTTAGTAGACACCACGTTTCACCATGTTGGCCAGGCTGGTCTCGAACTCCTGACTTCAGGTAATCCACCTTAGCCTCCCAAAGTGCTGGGATTACCAGAAAGAGCCACCATGCCCAGCTGGCAGGATCTTTTTTTTTAAGGCTAAATAATATTCTATTTTGTGTGTGTGTGTGTGTGTATACACACACACACATATATACATATATATTTGTGTATATATCAGTTTCCTTTTCCACTTGTAGATGGAAACTTCAGTTGCTTCCATAACTTAGCTATTGTAAATAATGCTGTGATGAACCTGGGAGAACAGGTGAGGTGGTGATTTCATTTTCTTTGGTATATACCAAGAAGAAGAATGGCTGGGTCATGTGACAGTTCTTTTTTAAATTTCTTTAGGAACCTCCATACTGTTGTCCACACTGACTGCACCAATCTATATTCCCATCAACAGTGTACAGGGCTCCCTTTTCTCTACATCCTAACAGTTTGCTATCTCTTGTCTTTTTGACAATAGCCATCCTAACATTTTTGAGTTGATATCTCACTGTAGTTTTGATTTGCACTCCCATGATGATTAGTGATGTTGAGTACCTTTTCATATATCTATTAGCTATTTTTGTCTCCATTGAACAAATGTCTATTCAAGTCCTCTGCCTGTTTTTTAATCTAGCTATTTGTCTTTCTATTATTGAGTTGTATGAGTTCTGTATACACTTTGGATATTAATCCCTTATCTGATAAATGGTTTGCAATTTTTTTCCCAATCCACAGGCTGCCTTTTCTTTTTTATTGTTTCCTTTGTTGTGCAAAAGCTTTTTAGTTTGACGTAGTTCCATTTTGTGGCCTGAATTTTTGGTGTGATAGCCAAAAAATCATTGCCAAGGCCAATGTCCAGGAGCTTTTCCTTTATGTTTTCTTCTAGGACTTTTATGGTGTCAAGTCTTAGTTTAGGTTTGTATACATTTTGAGTCGATTTTTGAGGTATGGTGTAAGATAAAGCATACAAATCAGAAAGGAAGAAATAAAATTGTATTTGCAGATGACATGATTCCATACGTATATAAAACCCCCAAAGAGTCCATAAATATATTGTTAGAACTAATAACTAATAAATTTAGTACATTTTGTAAATTTACTAATAAATTTATTAAATATTTTTCATTAATTATTAATTTCTTTATAATTTTGTATTTATTTATTTATAAATTAATAAAAACAATTTATTTATCATATTTTATATTATATTATTAGATTTTATATTATATTATTAATAAATATAATTAATTAATTTTAAATTGTTTGTCAATTTATTAAATGATTTATTAATAAGTTTATTAGCAGATTTACTA
>NW_022166254.1:0-1464 GCF_008728515.1 Papio anubis | reverse complement strand
CAACTCCCAGAAGTAGCTGTGGAGGGTGCGTCCTCCATTCCCACTCCACTCACCTCCCATGGCTCCACGCAGTGACCTGCCACGCAGCAGCCACCAGCAAACCCGGTCCCACTGGATAACTGACCACCCCCCCACCCCCGCACTTTGGGGCCTCTTCCACTTGCAGTTCTGAAGCAGGCCGAGAAACTGCCTTCAAGGGCACTCAGCTGTTCCTTATTGCACGTAATGACCTGCCACGCAGGACCACCAGCAAACCCGGCGCCACCATCCAGGCTCCAGGGAATAAATGACCCCCACCCCCCACCTTGGGTCTTCTTCCACTTGCGGTTCCGAAGAGGGCTGAGAAACCGCCCTCAAGGGCGCTCACCTGTTCCTTATTGCACATAATGACCTGCCACGTAGGGCCACCTGCAAACCCGGCTCCACCGTACAGGTTCTGGTGGGTAACTGCACCCCTCCCCTACTTCCCCCTGGGGTGTCTGGGAGGCTCAGAAACTGCCCTTCAAGGACACTCATCTGTTCCTTATTGCACTAATACCTCGTTTACAGAAATCCACTTTGACTTCCAGCACTGTAGGTGTGACAATTTAGGAATCCTGCTTGCTTGCAAGCTCCAAGAGCTTGAGGTCACGTCCACCTCACCAGCATCCCAGAGACCCAGTACTGTCTCACTCTGTTTAAAATTCCAAAATACTCTTTCAAAATGCTATTGGCATTCGGTTTGTTCATAAAATGCTAAAAATCTTCAAGTGAAACAAATATCTTCAACAGTTTGATTCAATCATGTGAGTTACATATCTGCCAAGTTGTAAAGCCTCTTGCATTTATAACATTTTATGTATGGTCAAATGGTTCATTAATGTAAATTATGAGAATCTCTAAGAAACAGTTTTTCTGGCATTAGATGACCAAAGGAAAACTGGGTTCTGGCTGGTTTGCGGGCCCGTAGAGGCAGATATATCTGCTGACACAACCAAGCTCCTTGCCACTGACGTGGCCTCATCCCAGGCCCCTCACCCGGACCCCCGCACGCACCTGGAGGAGCAAGCTGACCTGCCCACATTTCTCAACTGCACAGCTGTTGCTCACACCACAAATGAAGCTCAAGGCACGAGCAAGCCGCCACACTAAAAATACCACGCAGCGTCCACGCCAGGTGACGGTGCTTTTCACTCCATCCCAAAGCCCCATGTGTCAGTTTACAGCCATGACTACTAAATGGATATTTGGACCCTCAAGACATACTTTGTTTCCTTTATATGCAATAAAGTTAAAAGACTATCCCTCACATATAGGCTCTGAAACTGTGGAATTATTTGGGAACAGAGCCTCTGCCAGATCAGGATAAGCACTTGGGACAACACCCCGTGCCCTCAGTGCACACAAACCCATCCAGACCGGAGGCCTCCCGCACTGCTCTGGAATTTCTGTGGATTTCTATAAACGAGGTATTAGCGCAATAAG
>NW_022166253.1:0-1464 GCF_008728515.1 Papio anubis | reverse complement strand
TTTTTTTTTTTTAAGACCAAGTCTCATTCTGTCACCCAGGCCAGAATGCAAAGGTGCAATCTCGGCTCACTGCAACCTCTGCCTCCTGGGTTCAAGAGATTCTCCTGCCTAGCCTCTTGAGTAGCTGGGATTACAGGCACATGCCACCACACCCGGCTACTTTTTGTATTTTTAGTAGCGACGGGATTTCACCACGTTGGTCACGCTGGTCTCAAACTCCTGACCTCCTGATTCACCCGCCTCAGCCTCCCAAAGTGCTGGGATTACAGGCGTGAGCCACTGTGCCCAGTCCATTGTAATGGGTTCTATTTTGATTAATAAAGATGTGTTGCAGCCTAACTATAAAAATTTAAAATTCACGGTCCAAAACCACAATTACTTTGGCACCAACCTAATAATAGAAGAATTAAAAGAGGCCTTTATATTAGAGAACCCATGGATGATAAAATAATAAAGAATATTACAATCTCCATAACCCACAAACTTGGTAACTTAGACCAACTGGATGAATTAAAAGACACAATCTATTAATACTAAAACATAGGAGAAATAGGTCATCTAAATATATTGATAACTATTTTAAAAATGGAATCAATACCTAATAACCTTACAGAAAACCTATAGATTCCAAAAATCTGACATTCTGACATGTTATTCTAACTGGTAGAATTCGGGGATTTCCATTTTGATAAGAACATAGGTGAGTCGCACACACTTACTTTTAGTGCTCATTGGTCAGGAAACCTATGTCCACCATAGGATACTGCAGAGCGATGCGTTTTGGAGAATTTAGGCAAGATAATATGATTTTCAGAGTTAAAGGAAGACAACCTGTTTTATGTACAGTAATTCCTCATAATATCACAGGGGATACCATATTTAAACTTTGGGGCATCCCCAGGTATAATTCTTATTTGAGCCACATGTGAAATTCAGACACGGAGGCTGCCCAATTTTGGTGGCTTGCAACAGATGTGGAAGTTAATTCACAATCTACTTTGTGGAGGCATAAAATTCAATGAGCACTCATTTAGCATTTTATTTTAAATATTATTTTTGTAAACTTTGCATTTCCAATTAGGTGAAATTTTAAACCTGTTTCAGTTCTTATCCACTTTTTTTTTTTTTTTCCCCCTGAGATGGAGTCTTGCCCTGTCACCCAGGCTGGAGTGCAGTGGCGTGGTCTTGACTCACTTCAACTTCCGCCTCCCAGGTTCAAGCAATTCTCCTGCCTCAGCCTCCCAAGTAGCTGGGATTACAGGTGCCCACCACCACGCTCAGCTAATTTTTGTATTTTTAGTAGAGATGTGGCTTCCCCATGTGGGTCAGGCTGGTCTTGAACCCCTGATATCTTGTGATCTGCCCACCTCGGCCTCCTAGAGTGCTCGGATTACAGGTCTGAGCCACGGTGCTTCGTCTCTCCACTGTTTTTAGGCAGAGGGGAGTAAGGTTTTCTTTAAGTTA
>NW_022166252.1:0-1464 GCF_008728515.1 Papio anubis | reverse complement strand
TTTGAGCTTGCAAAGGTTTTTAACTGCTCAAGATCATTTTTAGGGTTAACTAGAACACAAATTTAAAAACTTCTGTATGCTGGATGGTAGAAACCAAGAGAACATATTGCCACATGGCTACAAGGTCAAGCTCCCAAGAACATAAAACAAGAGGGAAACTTCATCCATTTTGTTGTTGTTTGTTTCAAGGCCTTCCTTTTTGTTTCTTTGTATCTTTGAGAGGGAGTCTTGCTCTGTCTCCCAGGCTGGAGTGCAGTGGTGGGATCTTGGCTCACTGCAACCTCTGCCTCCCAGGTTCAAGCAGTTCTCCCTGCCTCAGTCTCCTGAGTAGCTGGGACTACAGGTGCCTACCACCACCCTGGCTAATTTTTGTATTTTTAGTAGAAATGAGGTTTCACTATGTTGGCCAGGCTGGTCTTGAACTCCTGACCTCAGGTGATCCGCATGCCTCGGCCTCCCAAAGTGCTGGGATTACAGGCATGAGCCACCTTGCCAGGCCTGTTTCAGGAACTTCTGACCAGAAGTTTCAACATGTGGTCTCTGGGAAAGATGGTGGCCCAGAGTAACAGAAAAGACAGGAAAGGGAAATACATATGTATCCCTTCAGCTCTCAAGTTTCCCACTTTAGGGAAGAAAAAGTGTTCCATGATCCTGTACTCGCCTAATTCTGACAGCCACAGTCATCAGCGAAAGTGCAAGGCAGATTAATCCAAAGACAGGGATGGGTGCGGTGGCTCAAGCCTGTAATCCCAGCACTTTGGGAGGCTGAAGTGGGCGGATCATGAAGTCAGGAGGTTGAGCCCAGCCTGACCAACATGGGAAAACCCCATCTCTACTAAAAATACAAAACGTAGCTGGTCGTGGTGGCGTGTGCTTGTAATCCCAGCTACTTGGGAGGCTGAGCAGGAGAATCGCTTGAACCTGAGAGGTGGAGGTTGCAGTGAGCTGAGACCTCGCATTGGACTCCAGCCTGGGCGACAAGAGCGAGACTCCATCTCAAAACAAACAAAGAAACATACAAACAAACACAAAGACAATTGCGGCTGACATTCCATAATGCCAAATCTAATCTTAGCTGAGAGGGACTTTACTGTGAGGGGCCTCTAACTCCCTAAATCTTAGGAAAGACTCAACCTTTTGAAGTTGCGCCTCAAACACAAGTTTTGTCAAGTGTTCTTGCCTTTTATTAAAGGGGACCTTTTGCTTTATCTGCCTTAGGAGACACTCTAACTCCCCTAAATTGGACTACTAACCCAATCCCATTCTTTACCGGGATATGCCAGCACTTACAAGAAGTTAATTGGTAATTCACTCACCTACTGACTCTGATAGCTTCCTCGCTCCAGCCTGGGTCCTCCTCTGTTAGATGGGGGTCCCAGGCTTCCTACAGACGGAAGCCAAGCACCAGCCCCACCTTGTGGGCCCACCTGGGCCTCTTTACCCCACTGACCAATGAGACCCAAC
>NW_022166251.1:0-1464 GCF_008728515.1 Papio anubis | reverse complement strand
TCTTACTGTGAAGATTGACCTGGGGTAGGAAAGAGTATTTCTGATTTATACCCAGAGCATTCTGTTCTTGGTAAGGTCTGCCCTCAAGGGAAACTATGTTGCTAGAGACTAAACTACTGGGGTTTTAACAAAACCTAACTGACCTAGGGGAAGAGAAATATCCAACTCAGGCTCACTAAAGACTGAGACCTACTCCTGGCATTATAGACACTTCACTCTCTGCACTGTAACCACCACATCAGTAGGGCTCCTGTATAGTAATAGGACTACAGTTAGAAGCATTGCAAGGCTTAGCTCCTATTTCAAGTCTCTAGGAAAACTGAAAGACAACAGAGGGGATAAGAATAAAGACACTAGAGGAAATTTTAGCCTCTGACACCATCACTACAGCAAGCAGTAAACAGAGGCTAACTTCTAGCCAGAACAACCACGGTGAAGGCATTTTTTACTGCTGTTCCTATCACCGAATGCACCATGTCTGGCTTTCAATAACAAGCTACAAGGCACATTAAAAGGCAAGGAAACACGTAAGTCTAAGCCAACAGAGAAAGCATTAGAACCAGCCTCAGATATGGCAGAGACTGTGCAATCATCAGATTGGGAGTTTAAAATAACTGTGGTTAATATACTAAGGGTTCTAACAGAAAAAGTGGACAATACGCAAGAACAGATGGGTAATCTAAGTGTGATAGGAGACAGGCAGGGCTTATTTCCTAGTCTAGACAGAATGAAATAAAGTGGCGGAACCAGCAAATGGTGCTGAAGGCTACTCCAGGTGCGCTCACTGCCCATCAGCATAAGACACTCACACCAGTGCCATGACAGTTTACAACTGCCATGGCAACACCCGGAAGTTACCACTCCTTTTCTAGAGCTATCTGAATACCCCATCCCTTAATTTGCATGTAATTAAAAGTGGGTATAAATACTGCTAGCCAACAGCCCATATGCTGCTACTCTGGGCACACTGCCTATGAGTAACTGCTGCTCCACAAGGGGCAGCTACTCTGCTGTGCCCTGCTGTTTCAATAAACCCAATTTCTTTTACCACCACCAGCTCTTGAATTCTTTCCTGAGCAAAGCTGAGAACCACCTGGGTGAATCCCCAGTTTGGGGGCTCATCTGCCCTGCATTATCAGCAGAAAAATGGAAACTCAAAGAATCAGAAGGAAATATTAGAAATCAAAGCCACCATAAGAGAAATGGAAGAATGCCTTTGATAGGCTAATCATCTGAACATGGCCAAAGAATCAGTGAACCTGAAGAGACATACCACAGAGTGGGAGAAAATATCTACAAAACATATATCCACCCAATGGGCTCACATGTATATAAATCCATAAGATAACGTGAGTATCTTCTTGTCTAACTCCACAAAATAGTTAGTGGGAATATAAACTGTAGAAAACCATATCATAGAGTCTTCTAAGAACAAGGCTTCTGGAAGACAGAAGCAAAGGGAGA
>NW_022166250.1:0-47034 GCF_008728515.1 Papio anubis | reverse complement strand
ATACAACAAAAAAAGAGAATTTTAGACCAATATCCCTGATGAACATCGATGCAAAAATCCTCAATAAAATACTGGCAAACCGGATTCAACAACACATCAAAAAGCTTATCCACCATGATCAAGTGGGCTTCATCCCTGGGATGCAAGGCTGGTTCAACATTCGCAAATCAATAAACATAATCCAGCATATAAACAGAACCAAAGACAAGAACCACATGATTATCTCAATAGATGCAGAAAAGGCTTTTGACAAAATTCAACAGCCCTTCATGCTAAAAACGCTCAATAAATTCGGTATTGATGGAACGTACCTCAAAATAATAAGAGCTATTTATGACAAACCCACAGCCAATATCATACTGAATGGGCAAAAACTGGAAAAATTCCCTTTGAAAACTGGCACAAGACAGGGATGCCCTCTCTCACCACTCCTATTCAACATAGTGTTGGAAGTTCTGGCTAGGGCAATTAGGCAAGAGAAAGAAATCAGGGGTATTCAGTTAGGAAAAGAAGAAGTCAAATTGTCCCTGTTTGCAGATGACATGATTGTATATTTAGAAAACCCCATTGTCTCAGCCCAAAATCTCCTTAAGCTGATAAGCAACTTCAGCAAAGTCTCAGGATACAAAATTAATGTGCAAAAATCACAAGCATTCTTATACACCAGTAACAGACAAACAGAGAGCCAAATCAGGAATGAACTTCCATTCACAATTGCTTCAAAGAGAATCAAATACCTAGGAATCCAACTTACAAGGGATGTAAAGGACCTCTTCAAGGAGAACTACAAACCACTGCTCAGTGAAATAAAAGAGGACACAAACAAATGGAAGAACATACCATGCTCATGGATAGGAAGAATCAATATCGTGAAAATGGCCATACTGCCCAAGGTAATTTATAGATTCAATGCCATCCCCATCAAGCTACCAATGACTTTCTTCACAGAATTGGAAAAAACTGCTTTAAAGTTCATATGGAACCAAAGAAGACCCCGCATTGCCAAAAAAATCCTAAGCCGAAAGAACAAAGCTGGAGGCATCACGCTACCTGACTTCAAACTATACTACAAGGCTACAGTAACCAAAACAGCATGGTACTGGTACCAAAACAGAGTTATAGACCAATGAAACAGAACAGAGCCCTCAGAAATAATATCACACATCTACAGCCATCTGATCTTTGACAAACCTGAGAAAAACAAGAAATGGGGAAAGGATTCCCTATTTAATAAATGGTGCTGGGAAAATTGGCTAGCCATAAGTAGAAAGCTCAAACTGGATCCTTTCCTTACTCCTTATACGAAAATTAATTCAAGACGGATTAGAGACTTAAATGTTAGATCTAAAACCATAAAAACCCTAAAAGAAAACCTAGGTAATACCATTCAGGACATAGGCATGGGCAAGGACTTCATGTCTAAAACACCAAAAGCAACGGCAACAAAAGCCAGAATTGACAAATGGGATCTAAAGAGCTTCTGCACAGCAAAAGAAACTACCATCAGAGTGAACAGGCAACCTACAGAATGGGAGAAAATTTTTGCAATCTACTTATCTAACAAAGGGCTAATATCCAGAACCTATAAAGAACTCAATCAAATTTACAAGAAAAAAACAACCCCATCAAAAAGTGGGCAAAGGACATGAACAGACACTTCTCAAAAAGAAGACATTCATACAGCCAACAGACACATGAAAAAATGCTCATCATCACTTGCCATCAGAGAAATGCAAATCAAAACCACAATGAGATACCATGTCACACCAGTTAGAAAGGCAATCATTAAAAAATCAGGAAACAACAGGTGCTGGAGAAGATGTGGAGAAATAGGAACACTTTTACACTGTTGGTGGGACTGTAAACTAGTTCAACCATTGTGGAAAACAGTGTGGCCATTCCTCAAGGATCTAGAACTAGAAATACCATTTGACCCAGCCATCCCATTACTGGGGATATATCCAAAGGATTATAAGTCATGCTGCTATAAAGACACATGCACACGTATGTTTACTGCGACACTATTCACAATAGCAAAGACTTGGAATCAACCCAAAAGTCCATCAGTGACAGACTGGATTAAGAAAATGTGGCACATATATACCATGGAATACTATGCAGCCATAAAAAAGGATGAGTTCGTGTCCTTTGTAGGGACATGGATGCAGCTGGAAACCATCATTCTCAGCAAACTATCGCAAGAACAGAAAACCAAATACCGCATGTTCTCACTCATAGGTGGGAATTGAACAATGAGATCACGTGGACACAGGACGGGGAACATCACACACCGGGTCCTATTGTGGGGAGGCGGTAGTGGGGAGGAATAGCATTAGGAGATATACCTAATGTAAATGACAAGTTAATGGGTGCAGCACACCAACATGGCACATGTATACATATTTAACAAACCTGCACGTTGTGCACATGTACCCTAGAACTTAAAGTATAATAATAATTAAAAAAAAAAAACAAACCCAATCTAGCCATTTACTAGTAAGCAACCTTGGGAAAATTATTCAATTTCCTGGCACTTCAACTAAGGAAACTGATTTAAAACAAGTATAACACTGCTTTGTAAAATACATTTCATAAAAGCTATCTCATATCTCAAGCTTTTTATTTCATAAAAGCTACAACATATTATGTTGTAAGGATTAAATGATATGAAAAGTACTTAATATAGTTTCTGGTACACAGCATATTAGTTCCTTAGTTTACTAGCAACTAAAGATAATTTTTTCGCATGTGGGCTACTGGTATGAGCAATTGGCAACTCCTTTTATTCTACAGTTAACCATTTTGGTTAAGATAAATCGACCACCACCATTTTCTTGAATTTGTAAGGATATAAATAAATATATATACACACATATAATCACTTTTAAAAATAAAAGTGATTTATATCCACAGTTTTAATAATTTTTTTTTTGAGACATGGTCTCACTCTGTTGCCCAGGTTGGAGTGCAGTGGTGCGATCACGGCTCACTGCAGCCTCGACCTCCCAGGCTGAAGCCAGCCTCCAGAGCAGCTAGCAGTACAGGTGTGCCACCACACCTGCCTAATTTTTTGTAGAGACGAGGTCTCATTATGCTGCCCACACTGGTCTCAAACTCCTGGGCGTAAGCGATCCTCTCACCGTGGCCTCCCAAAGTGCTGGGATTATGGGTATGAGTCACTGCACATGGCCTAACAATAAAAACTTAATTCTTACCTTAGATGAAATGATCCGGTTATCTATAAATTTCTGAGGTGTGTAAAGGCCATTCTGAGGAAACCTGTTGGCTACGTAGATGGTTCTTGTGTCACTCTGATGTGGTGGGTCAAAACCCTAAGACCAGCCAAGCAAGAGAAAAAGAAATACGAGTCAACCAGGTTAGTTATGATACTTTACTGTTAGCTTTATTTAACTGGTCAGATTACATACATTACTATTGCCCTTAAAATGCATACAGACTCAATCTATTTACTTAGAAGAGCTATGCCACCTATTTTTTTTCTTTCACAGGTAAACAGGTACATTATCTCCAGATAGAAACTTAACTAGGTAATGCCGTTAGTAATGTAAAACAGTTCATTCTGTCAGAAATACTCCTATATTGAAAAAAAAAAAATCTCATGGGAGACCTATAGAAGTATTTGAGGACAAGTTTTCTATCCCTACTGCATTCCTTCCCTTTCATTTCTGTGGATGGATTTCTACTCAAGTGATGTGGAAGTCCTGTGTAGCTACAGCCCAGTAAACACCTACCACATCTGATGGCAAAGGTTTATATTTATTTCACTTTTCCCATCACCAGACTGACTTGGTTGCAAAGAGCTTTGTTCCCAGATGACTTACAGTACGTTAGGTAGGATCTTGCCCAGACTCATTCCACACAATTACTTATTGGTGCCATTATAGTATCAATTGACTTACTGAAATATAGATATGAATACGCTGTAATTCCTGGCCTTCAGGAACTCATATCCTGACCTCAAATTTAGAAGACCATCTGTCAAGGCATATTAGTAATCATCTCCAGTAGAAAAGATTCCACGGGTGACAAGAATACTGAAACTTTATCCTCAGAGGACTGTACTATCTTCCACAGTTGCAAGTGAATCTTCAAGACAACTTTAACATTCGACATACTGTCTAGGGGTTTGAAAAATTAGAGGAAAAAAAAAAAAAACAGACTCTTTTGGCAGATCCTGGGAACCCACTGATAGGCTGAAAGCAATATACAAATGAAAGACTTTCTTTCTTTGGTTCTAACAGGCAAATGATTCAAAATTCCTTAGGTTTCTTTCTTTTTTTTTTTTTTTTAAATAGTGGTCATGGGCTATAAAACTTGGTATTCATAAGCTACGATAATCCATTTTTAGATATTAGTAAAGGCTCTAATTTAGTAACCTACTAAGAAAGTACTCTGGCTGCCATTCAATGCTTAGCATCCCTGTAACATTTCCATTAAGCACAGACATACACAGACAGTGGGAGATCCCATGTAAGCTAGAGGGATATTTTGCTTAGTTCATTGGAATATTAAGTGTTACGTATGGTATTCAACTGTTATTATTCTTGGTTTTAAACTTTTATTCTGTGATCTCAGAAACAGCTAGTACAGGACTGTACAAATGCATTTGTATGCATCATAACAAACATGTTTATCTGTTCAGACTATTTAAAGTCCTAAGATTTTTCTACCCTGCTTTTGCAACACTTTGCAATAGTGATGAACACACTTTGTAGATGTGAAAATGGCATTATGTGTCTGATTTCAAAATAGGTCTCTTCAATGAAAAAATATGGTGGCATAAATATTTATTTTCCTCATAAAGTGTCTTTAAAATTTTTCACAATTTGGCAAATAAATGAGTAAGTGAACAAATGAATGAACAAATAGTTTCAAGGCTACTCCTTTAGTCTAGGACTGTATTTCTCAAAAGAGGTTCACAGGGAGTTTACCTATAAACAGGTATCTGGAGCATTAGACTGCAGGGAGGCATATTTATTCAGCATCTGCTTTGTAAACATGTTAACATCTCCCCCCATACACTAGCTCCTGCCTCTTCATATGCTTTCTGCCATCTTTCTCTCCAGCATCACTCTGTTTTCAGCTCAACTCAACAGATTCAGATGGACACCTGTTTAAGAGCCTATTAAAACAGATAAAATGTTACTAACATGTTATTACTTCTCTTTAACACTAATTTAAACACTGATTTATAGCTTCTGGGATTTTTTTTAAAAAAGAAAGTAAATTTCAGGGCCTCAAACAATACATAAATCTTTAAGATGTCAAGAAAACTGAGACTGAGAACCACTTAAAGAAAATTTTAATTTTTTGCTAAATTCTCACCAAGACTGGAATTTATGTACATCTAAAGTTAAGAAACAAAAACCAAAGGACCCAAAGTAACAGCAAGATAACTACAGCAATACCTCAGTTATGACTAGAATTTCTATTAACATATAAATGCACATAATTTACATGAAGCAAATGCTCATCATTTCCCATTTATCTCTACTGGATGGATAAGAACCAATGACCACATACTAAAATTCTGGAACTCCTGAAGGTTCTATAATTATTTCAAAGGGATATATTAAAATGTTCCCCCTGGCTGGGTGCGGTGGCTCACGCCTGTAATCCCAGCACTTTGGGGCGCCGAGACGGGCGGATCACGAGATCAGGAGAGTGAGACCGTCCTGGCCAACATGGTGAAACCCCATCTCTACTAAAAATTTAAAAATTAGCTGGGTGTGGTGGTGGGCACCTGTAGTCCCAGCTATTTGGGAGGCTGAGGCAGGGGAATCGCTTCAACCCAGGAGGTGGAGGTTGCAGTGAGCCGATATTGTGCCACTGCGCTCCAGGCTGGCAACAGAGCAAGACTCTGTCTCAAAAAAAAACCAAAAAATATATATATATATTATACATTAAACCGAATTTTAAAAATCCTATAGAGCATTTCTATATTCCAATTAAAAATAAGATGACAAATCTAAAAGGAGAATGACAAACTTTTCTGTATTTCCAATGATGATACAGTATCTACTTATGCATTCTGAGGTTTTTCATTAATTCACATGATCTCATCTAATCATATTATAGTCAATGGCATGCATTTGTGGGGATGTACGTGTGTTATTTTCTTTCATACGCAAAACAGTTAGATTTAATATATGTGTCTATTGTATAAATATGGCCAAATGTCCCTTACGGAAATTAAACCTATAACTTCAGTTTATTAATATTTAATATCAACTTTGCTGCCACAAATTAAACTAGCCACAACCTAAATAAAAATAAAAGAACAAAACTATCCAAAAATGAAGAAAGTGATTTAGAGCAGGATCGATAAATGGGCTTCAGGTCTCTGAATCCCTGAAATTGTGTGTAAATTTGCATATATGTGCATTTTTCTGATAAGCGTGTACATAGGTTTCATGAGCTGTGCATGATGAAAAGAAGCTTAAAAGTACTTAACTTAAAATCGTGCTTTGTAATTAGTTCTCTAGCTTGAAATTCTACATTTAAAACTACCTCAAGAGAATCTTTATGTTTCAGTGACACCTTTATCTTCTTTAACAGGAATCAAAACAAGCTATTAACAAAATTATCTGTGTAACTACATGTTTAGTACGAAGTTCAAGCATATTTTCACACTATTTCTAGTAAGCATTGTCAGCAATTCTATGACACTGGAGAGGAAATATAATTTGAACTCCCTAATCACTAGGTCAAGGCTACATGCCAAGGTTCAGAAACCTTTGGCACATAATACATTTTCTCTTGTTATCCTAGGTTACTCATTCACACCCTCAACCCCTTGATGCTTGGCTGCTCCTTTCTTCTCTGATTTTATCTTGTCCCGGACAAAGGAACTGAGATAGATTAATGCTATTCCAACTACCATGGTTTAATGTTAATGTCTACTAAAAAGTAGAGTTCAGGTATTGTAGGCACACAAATTTAAACTATGAAAGCTATTACAGTCTTAAAAATTATGAAATTCAAAATCCCTTTTTTTTCTTACTGGATTTATGAGCATAGGTTAAAGCCATAGGTACTAAAAAAAAAAAAATTGTGGGGAATATTTAAAAGGGGAAAAGTCTCATGATGGCGGATAGGGGAAGAACTGTTAATACAGAAGACAGGATTGATTTGAACGAGACTCCTCTTGTAACCAAACTGAATGAGACCTGGAGAAATCAAACCAGCAAACAGCTATATGAATTTTAGGAGGAGGTCTCTGGCATAAAACAATACTTAGGAATGAATCTCAACATTTTCAATTGTAGGCCAAGTATATTAGCCTCTTCATTATCTTAAAATCCAAAGATTTTGTAAGCATTACAAATAAAAGAGCTAAGAAGAGACTAAAACTACAGTTATGAGTAATTTAATTAGTCATACTTCTTTAATATAACTAAGAAAACATCATCCTTAGAGTTCACAGCGCTTTCTAGCATTCCTACATATGATCTATTTGCTCTATGACAGAAAGAAAAAGCATCAAAACAAACAAAAGACCTCAAAACAACAAAAACAAAAAGCAGCTTCAGGGTCAAAACTGTAATACCATTAGGTTATTAAAACAAACGAACAGAATTTTATTTAGATCGCATGCATGACAGAAAGTGATCTTTGTTGGCTATATGTTTCAAAGTATACAGGCACATGAAAATGCCTAGGGAAAAAAAATACCAATGCTTCTGGGGAGGAATTATTTAACGTCTTTTACTGAAACCTACAAAGTTAATTGTGAATTACTGTTTCCTAGACATAAACTTTCAATAAAACATACCTATTCAGTAACATATACCTATATAAAGGTACCATTAGGGCAAGATAATGTGACACAGTTAACAGACCAGAGTAAGGTGACAGAGAAAAGCTTAAAACGCCCACAATGTAAACAGTTGTAATTTATCTTAGCTTTTTGCTTTGTATTACATAACTTTCACTTCAGGATTTAAGTTAGTTTGCCATCTATCAGACCAGTCTGGTCTTCCAAGAGCTCCAGCTTAGTGCAGGGGTGAGTTGGGACTGGATTTTTCAAGTTGTAGGATATAAAATCTAGTGTAATCTTAACGAAAGATAACTCAAAAACTCTCAAATCATTTGCCAAAGTTTTACTAAAGGTTGCTCATTTCTTTGTTATAACATTACTTCCCAAACTTGATTTCCTATTCCAATGTTGGCTCCAGCAAAAGCCTACTCATCCTTCACTTTTCAGCTTAAGAGTTTCCTTCTCAATGGAGCTTTAGCTGATGCCCCTCATTCCCCAGAGACAAAGGCAGGCATGTGTTATGTACTACTCTCACCAAACCTTTTATATAGTCCCAGTATAGATTTCATTACACTCAATTGTAATTCCTTATCTCTGTAACTATCTCCCCCTCCAGACTGTAAGATTCTTTTGAGATCAGGTCTTGCTCTGTCACCCAGGCTGGAGTGCTAGTGGTGTATTCACGGCTCACTGCAGCCTCGACTTCCCAGGCTCAAGTGATCCTTCTCATTTCAGCCTTCTGACTAGCTGGGACTACAGATACACACCACCATGCCCAGCTAACTTTTTAAATTTTTTGTAAATATGGGTCTCACTGTGTTGCCCAGACTGGTCCCAACCTCCTGGGATCATGCAATCCTCCCTCCTCAACCTCCCAAAGTGCTGGGATTACGGGTGTGAGCCACTGTGCTCAGATTGTGTCAGATGACTGACACAAATTAATTCTTTAAAGAATATTTACTCAATGGATTAAATTCTCTAGTTTTCACATTCTAAGTTTGGTTTTAAAACATCACTAAAGGCTGGGCACGGTGGCTCACGCCTGTAATCTCAGCACTTTGGGAGGCTGAGGTGGAAAAATCACCTGAGGTCAAGAGTTCGAGACCAGCCTGTCCAACATGGTAAAACCCCATCTTTACTAAAAACACAAAAAATTAGTCGGGTGTGGTGGTGCATGCCTGTAATCCCAGCTACTTGCAAGGCTGAGGCAGGAGAATTGCTTAAACCTGGGAGGCAGAGGTAGCAAGTGAGCCAAGATTGCACCACTGCACTCCAGCCTGGGTGACAAGAGCAAAACTCATCTCAAAATAAATAAATGAATAAATACATAAATATAAAATATCACTAAAATGTCAGCCAGACATGGTGGCTCACACATGTAATCCCACAACTTTGGGAGGCCAAGGCAGGCGGATCACTTAAGCCAGGAGTTCAAGAACAGCCTGGGCAACATGGGAATACTCTGTCTTTACAAATAAGTAGAAAAATTAGCCGGGTGTGGTAGCATGTGTCTATTGTCCCTGCTATTCGAGAGACTGAGGCAGGAGGGTCAATTGGGCCCAGGAGGCCAAGGTTGCAATGAGCCATAATCATGCCACTGCACTCCAGCCTGGGCAGCAGAGTAAGACCCTGCTTCAAAAAATAAAAAACAAAAATAATAAACAAATGTCTACCAAACTGAATTTAACTTTTATGTTACTTAATTTGGAAACAGAAAAAACGTAAAAGTGATACTGTAGAGTGAAATATACCATTACTAGTATAAGAAGGGCTAGCAGGAAACTTTTTATTCTGGTGTTCCTAGAAATGTCTTATTCTTCTCAAAGCTATTTATTACAGTTTTACAGTTGGTGGGGATCCATTCCTGAATGTCAAAGAAATCAACTTCCATTAGGGGAATACAAATCAAAACCACAAGGATATAACACTTCACATCCATTAAGATAGTAATTACAAAGACAAATCAAAACAAAAAAACCAAAAAACCCCACAAAACAGAAAAAAACTATTGGCAAAAATATGGAGAAACTGGGACCCTTGTGCATTGCTGGGGGGAATCTAAAATGGTGAAGCTACCGTGGAAAATGGTATGGCAGTTTCTCAAAAAATTAAAAACAGAATTAACATAAGATCCAGCAATTCTACTTCTGGGTATATACTTCAGAGAAGTGAAAGAAGGAGCTCGAAGAATATTTCTACACCCATGTCCGTAGCAGCATTATTCACAAAAGTCAAAAGGTGGAAGCAACTCAAGCATTCATCTACTGATGAACGAATAAACAAAATGCGGTATTATACAGGCAATGAAATATTATACAGCATTCAAAAGGAAGAAAATGTTGGCACATGCTGCAATATGGATCAACCTTAAGGACATTATGCTAAGTGAAATAAGCCAGTCACAAAATGACAAATATCGTATGATTCCTCTTATATAAGGAATAAGAGTAGTTAAATTCATAAGACAGAAGCAGAAAGTGGTTGTCATGGGTTGAGTAAGGAAGAGAATAGCAAGTTTATGAGTACAGAGTTTCAGGTTGGGAAGATAAAAAAGTTCAAGAGATGGATGGTGGTAATGATTATATAACAATGTGAATACACTGAATGCCACAGAACTGTACACTTAAAAATGGTTAAAATGGTAAATTTTATATTATGTATATTTCACATAATTTTTAAAAATCAACTTCATCCATTTGGGACTTCACTATGGATTTTCTGCATCAGGCAAGTCCTATTTGGCCATAATTCAACCATGATAGTAAATATCCCTTATATGCTGGACTGGTAGTTTCCATGCATGGAAACATAGAGGGTATTTATGATAAAAATAAATGTGTAAGGTTGTTTTAGTTTAGATCAAATGTAAAGATCACAGGTTTCAGTAAGGGAGAATCTAAGGTTTCTATAACCAAGAACACTAAATTTGAGTTCTTTAATTTGCCTATCCAGTTAACCATTGTCTGGATAAGGAGTGAAACTAGTAAATTTTATAGCTGCAGTATCCAGATTGGAGATAAATGGGTAAAAATACATTTTCACTCATATCTAAAACACTTCTGAGCTTCCTCCTTCTCCCCCAACAATCACAAACAAAAATGGCCATGAAAATGGCTTTCTAAATCCTCCTTGGTATATCAGCAATAGCTGGCTACAACTCTGCAAAGAGGCTGGAGACGCAGTCAATGAATAAACATATCTTTTTCACAATATCTTCAAAGTTTACTATTTAAAAAACATACCAGTCACAAACGTACACCACAAAATTCTAAACAACATTAAAAAATACATTGAAGTAAAAAAAAGATGTCCTGAGTGAATCCTATTTGGTTATTTAGACAAGAATTAACACAAAAAAAAGTTTTAAAAAGTAGAAAAAAGGTGAATGGAAGATATGTAATTTTGCTATTAATTTTACATGCTGGAAACCTGTTTTCAGTAATGCCTAGACCAAGAAACCATTACTAAATAAATAGCAGCAGCAACAACAAAAACCAACTACCTTGTACCAGTCTCACCACAATCTAGTTGTCCTACTTTTCATCTTCTCATAATTATAAACATTTTTAATGTTTCTCAAAATACATAATGCTCTTACATATAATGAAAGTATATGCTGTTCCTGTTATCAGATACTTACAATGTAATATAAAGAATTTAAATTGGACAAACCAACCAAAATAATAATATCACTGAAGTAATGTTCCCAAATAATCATATACACTTAGTGTTCTACAGGCTCTTCAATCTACCTATCATTTTCTGATTGGTTGCTTAAGTGTGTTTCCCTATTCTCATATATCAAACTGTATGTACTAGTTCTATTATAGTTAAAAGGTGTATGCCTCAAAGTCAAAACTCCTTTTTGGGGTATGAGCCAAAAGAAGGAAGGTGGACTTCTAGGGAACTTTTCAGAAATAAGGTTGGTATTGATTTTCACAATGACTGGGGGGTGCTAGTGGCATTTAGTTACTGGGTGGATGAGGCAAAAGTATTAAGACATTCTACAATGGATTGCAGAGTCTTGCCAATGAAGAACTGTCCTGCGAGCATCACAATTTCCAGATGCCATGTTTGCAAAAATCCCTTTGAAATAATCCAAACCTCCTACTTAAACATAAACAAAACAATTTTATATGGATTTATGAATTTCCCAGGAATGCAATTACCAGGTAAACTGAAGAAAGATTATACTTTTTGACAGAACTTTTATGAAGTGGTGTTTACTGTTTCAGAAAATCACATCACCAGTGAAAATGTTATGAGTCACCATAACAATATATTTTTAGCAGTATATTTTAGAGCCACAGCATTCACAATGACTTCAGCATCTGATTATTCATTATGTCTAGTGTAGTCATGATTGTTTACATACTGAAATAGATTTTATTTAATATAAATGTATTCATTTATTTTTCCTTCATATGACAATTAGGGTGGTAATGTGGATTTAAAAAAAATTACTTGTATAAGCAAGTTATTTAAATTTTATTTCAGCATTAAAAAAGGAAGAAATATTTATAAAATATTTGATAGAAACAGGGGAAATATGTCTGACAGTGTTGAGAATCAACTATGTACTTGGATGCTAAAATGTAAGTTATACCACAAGTATTCACTATCTCTTAAGTTAGAAGGTGCTGCTTATCTCACATGAGCAGTACAGACAGTATTCACACCAGGAAACTACTGTACAACAAATATTTCCAACTACAGATTTAAAAATAGCATAAAGTATAGGTAAAAATATTCTCAACAGTAACAGCACAAAAAACATACTGAGGTCAAAGAATAAAGATGCTAGGTGAATCCTATTTATTTAGATAAGAATAGAAACAAAGGTAGAAAAAAGTAGGGTGAGAGGAAGATACACAATTGTCTAATTAATTTTATATGTCAGAAATGTGTTATCAAGAACCTGGGAAACATGCTTCAAAAGAAAGTAAAGCATGCCTACACAGGGAAAAAAGTAAAAAAAGACTCAGTAAATCCTAAACTAATGCCATGAAAATTAAACTTTAAGTAGAGAAATGATTATTTAGCATCACTGGATCACACTAACATAATTCTGAAAAATTTATTTATTTATTTATTTATTTATTTTGAGGTGGAGTCTTGTTCTATCGCTCAGGCTGGAGTGTAGTGGTGCCATCTCGGCTCACTGCAATCTCCGCCTCCTGGGTTCAAGCAATTCTCCTGTCTCAGCCTCCTGAGTAGCTGGGATTACAGGCACCCACCACGATGCCCAGCTATCTTTTGTATTTTTAATAGAAACGGGGTTTCACCATGTTGGCCAGGCTGGTCTTGAACTCCTGATCTCAAGTGATCTGCCTGCCTCGGCTTCCCAAAGTGCGTGAGCCACCGTGACTGGCTGAAAATGTATTTTTAGAAAACAAAAGAATTTTAGCTTATTTTCAGTTATTTCAAAAAGCAGCTCATTTACCCTGTATAATAACTATGAAAATTCTACCGCTGATCTGCAATTCTTGCCTTCTAATATCTTCCTGTATTCAATTTTTTTTAAATGTACTTTAGAAACCAATCAAAGAATACTTACTGAATACTTACTATATGCTTTGCAGTGTGCTAAGGACTAATGATGATGAAAGAAACACATGACTTAGTCCCTGCCCATATGGAATTGATAAAATCTTAGTGATTTATGCCTTAAGCTATTTCATCTCAAATACTTAAGATCAAATCAGAATTGTTTTCTGTTTCAAATGTGAGACAACTAGCATGGATATCTAACAATCTGGTAAGCAACTGGATATACTTGTTTAGAGCTTAGAAAAGAGGGCTGGACTTGATACTGGAACCCAGCAAGCAAAATGGTGACAGTTCAAGCAAAGGATGTGTACAGAATTGCCTATTAGTGTACAGAGCGGGCAGGGCGTGGTGGCTCACACCTATAATCCCAGCACTTTGGGAAGCCGAGGCAGGCAGATCACTTGAGGCCAGGAGTTCAAGAATGGCCTGGCCAACATGGCATAACCCTGTCTCTACTAAAAATACAAAAATTAGCCAGGTGTGGTGGCGTGCCTGTAGTCCCAGTTACTTGGGAGGCTGAGGCAGGAGAATCACTTGAACCCAGGAGGCAGAGGTTGCAGTAAGCAGAGATGGCACCATTGCACTCCCACCTGGGCGACAGAGCAAAACTCCATCTCAATAAAATAAAATAAAATAATTAAAATAGATAAAACAGAATATAAATAAAATGTAATTAGGAAACTTAGAGAGTCTTTAATTGTTAATGGTTATCACACTGACTTCTAACAACCAAAGGCACTGGTTCTCAGAGTTTTGGATTTCTATTTTTTTAATCTCACATAGGAGGGAACAGTTCTGGATTTTACAGATCGGTAAAACTTTTTAAATTAGGAAACTGGCATAGGGTTGCCAACTTTTTATTTTTCCAACCAAAAATATTAAGAAAAAAGAAAGCAAAGGAAACAATCTAAGACTTTAAAAAGTCTGAGAAACTAAACCAGAAAAGGGAAACTAGGAAAAAAACTAATAAAATTCAAATAAAGTATGGAGTAAAATAACACATCAATATTGGTATAACAAACACAGCATGGTAATATAAGATGTTAACAATAAGAGAAACTGGGTGGAAGAAGAGGGTACAGGAATCCTCTCTACTATATTTGCAACTTTTTTGTTAACCAAAAACCATTCTAAAATAAAGTTTATATTTAAAATGTTAAAAAAATTACTCAAAAACAAGCACATCTATAAATTTATGCAAACAGATTACACTGACCTCATTTTTCTCTTTTTGCCATAGACCACTGAGAGCTTTATCTCAATCTACATGAAACATCATCATTACGAAACCCATGGCCTGGGAGACTACCAACTAAAAAAAACTGTTAAAAGTATTCTTTAGAAATTTTGACTTTCCCTTTCTCATATTAAATTCCTAAGATACTTCAGCTTTTCCCTCTTTTTAAAAAAATACTACAAATACATGCTGGAAAAAAAATGTTGATCAACATGGGCAGGTTAGCACTGCATCAATTCCTTTTAACTTTGCATAAAGATTTGGATCCACAAAGTATGAGGGTCTCCTACATATCCAAGTTAGAAACCAATTCCTTTACAACACTTTGGAAGTTCAACAGGAAAACACAAGAGTACAGAACTACTTTACAGTCTCTCCACAGTAAAGAATCAGGCTCATTCTCACTGTTTCTGAACTTACTGTACATTAAAGAGCACAGTGTAGGGCTAAGATAAGCAAGAATATCTACATTCCTCTTGTAGTTCAGGAGGTGAAAAAGTGAAGAAACAATTTTCGAGGTAACATGATTAAGATTTGAACTTACTATATTGTGCTCAAGCTTTACCTGCCCATTACACTCATTTCAGAAGACTCTTCAAAGCAAAATCTTACAATACCAATGTGTAATACTTATAAAGAAAAATGTGTTTGCTACTCTGCTAGGCTCTGTACCAAATTTAAGTTAAAATGTTTGATCATTCTGAAGTATCAAGCCACTTAGTATTTCATCTTATAATTCAATTTATAAATACCATGAGCAAGGTAATATGCTTGGAACTATGGAAATACCAAAATGACAAAACCACGCCCCTCCCCTGAATAGAATTCATTTTTTTAAAAAGCCCTTTTAATAAGCACAAAAAGTAAAATATCACGTAGAATGAGTACAGTTTTGACTAAAATAGCATTAAATTATACATGACTCACTTATTTTTCTACAGAATATTATAAAATATAATCTTAATAGATTTAAAAGTATGGCATAATTTCCTTATGGATATGATAAAAGCTATTATTAAAAATGGGCAACCACTTTATCTCTTTGCTGCATTTCTAATTTCTATTTCAAGGTCACAAATTTCTCAAACATCAAAATAATTTTTGAGCTCCCAAGGAATTAAAAACTTTCAAAAACTCTAAAAAATAATTTGCCACGCTATTTAAAATCAATGTACACATTGCCATCTACACTATACAACATTTGTAAGAGGAGACATACATTAAGATATAAGCCAGGCCTAACTAATAAAATATATTTCACATTGAGAATGGCCATGGCTGGACTACAGAAACTCTTGATTATTCTTTTTCTTTTTCCTCTACAAACTTGTCACCACCATCTCCAGAATACCACTGCTAGACATTCCTTCCCCTAATGCATTCTGTACTCTTATCTCACTTTCAGGCAGATTTAAGAGATAACGGTGGAAGCTACTGCTATTTCATTCTTCCCACTACAGCTAATTCTATTCCAAACTACTAAACTCCCTGGAAAAACTCTCTAGGTTCAAGTCCTGGCTGTGGCATTAATTGGCTATTGGCTTTGGGAAGGTCTACATTTTGAACTGTTCCCTTTACTTCACAAAAGCAAAGACAGATAGTCTTTTTATTTTATTTTTTTTAATTAATACTTAGCCAAGCTTAACATAAGATAATCATTTCTGTCATCAGGGGCTGAGCCTCTGGGACTCTCAGTGTGGAAATAAGCAGTCTGAAGTTCAACTCCTATAGGATAAGAATAGCCGGGTAAGAATCAGCAGTATTCCCTTTGCACCAGGGTTCTAGAGTCAGGTTCAATTAGTAGTATTGTGCTTGGGTCCAGGCTTGCTTCCACCTTTGAAAGAAGGCTGGAAAAAGCTGGGTACCTTTAAAATAAGTATGTTTAAGATCTCCAAAGGAATAATGGAATAATATATATATATTTTTAATTTATTTATTATTATTATACTTTAAGTTGTAGGGTACATGTGCATAACATGCAGGTTTGTTACATATGTATACTTGTGCCATGTTAGTCTGCTGCACCCATCAACTCGTCATTTACATCAGGTATAACTCCCAATGCAATCCCTCCCCCCTCCCCCCTCCCCATGATAGGCCCCGGTGTGTGATGTTCGCCTTCCTGAGTCCAAGTGATCTCGTTGTTCAGTTCCCACCTATGAGTGAGAACATGCGGTGTTTGGTTTTCTGTTCTTGTGATAGTTTGCTAAGAATGATGGTTTCCAGCTGCATCCATGTCCCTACAAAGGACGCAAACTCATCCTTTTTTATGGCACATATACACCATGGAATACTATGCAGCCATAAAAAAGGATACCAATCTGTCACTGATGGACATTTGGGTTGATTCCAAGTCTTTGCTATTGTGAATAGTGCTGCAATAAACATACGTGTGCATGTGTCTTTATAGCAGCATAATTTATAATCCTTTGGGTATATCCCCAGTAATGGGATGGCTGGGTCATATGGTACATCTAGTTCTAGATCCTTGAGGAATCGCCATACTGTTTTCCATAATGGTTGAACTAGTTTACAATCCCACCAACAGTGTAAAAGTGTTCCTATTTCTCCACATCCTCTCCAGCACCTGTTGTTTCCTGACTTTTTAATGATCGCCATTCTAACTGGTGTGAGATGGTATCTCATTGTGGTTTTGATTTGCATTTCTCTGATGGCCAGTGATGATGAGCATTTTTTCATATGTCTGTTGGCTGTATGAATGTCTTCTTTTGAGAAATGTCTGTTCATATCCTTTGCCCACTTTTTGATGGGGTTGTTTGTTTTTTTCTTGTAAATTTGTTTGAGTTCTTTGTAGGTTCTGGATATTAGCCCTTTGTCAGATGAGTAGATTGCAAAAATTTTCTCCCATTCTGTAGGTTGCCTGTTCACTCTGATGGTAGTTTCTTTTGCTGTGCAGAAGCTCTTTAGTTTAATGAGATCCCATTTGTCAATTTTAGCTTTTGCTGCCGTTGCTTTTGGTGTTTTAGACATGAAGTCTTTGCCCATGCCTATGTCCTGAATGGTACTACCTAGGTTTTCCTCTAGGATTTTTATGGTATTAGGTCTAACATTTAAGTCTCTAATCCATCTTGAATTAATTTTCGTATAAGGAGTAAGGAAAGGATCCAGTTTCAGCTTTCTACTTATGGCTAGCCAATTTTCCCAGCACCATTTATTAAATAGGGAATCCTTTCCCCATTTCTTGTTTTTCTCAGGTTTGTCAAAGATCAGATGGCTGTAGATGTGTGGTATTATTTCTGAGGACTCTGTTCTGTTCCATTGGTCTATATCTCTGTTTTGGTACCAGTACCATGCTGTTTTGGTTACTGTAGCCTTGTAGTATAGTTTGAAGTCAGGTAGCGTGAAAAATTATGAAACAAGTCAGGCACATATGCAGAAAAAGCAGACAGAAATGAACAAGGTCCAATAATAGATGCTGAAAATGAGAAATTGTCACTTAAGTAAAAATTCAGAAGAGAGGATAAACTCTTCAGTAAAAACCAAGAGAACTGGTGGACTTGAAGCTAGAAATACAAAATTTCCGCTGAAAACAGCAGATAGAAAATGAGCCGAGAAGAAGAAAAGAGCCATAGAGGACAAATTAAGAGGCTTCAACATATGTCAAGCAAGAGTTCCAGAATGAGAAAACTAAAGGCTGAGAAATAATATTTTAAAGAAAAAATGGCTAAAAATTTTTCTGAACTGTATAGACTTCAGATTGAAAGCACATGCAAATGCAGAGCAGGAAAAATAATATGAAAAAACATAATGGATCTATCATAGTAAAATTACAAAATATCAAGGACAAAGAGATAATCTTAAAAATAATGTGAAAAATATTACCAACAAAGCAATGACAATTAGATTAAAAGCATATTTCATACCAGCAATTATACATGTCAGAAAGTAAGCAGTATCTCCAATATATAGAGCTAAAGTAACTATTAATCTAGAATTCTGTATCTAGCTAAATTCGCATTCCATAGTGACTATGAAATAAAAACATTACCACTCATGAACCCTTGCTTAAAAACGACTAAAGAAGTTATTTCAGCAAGAATAAAATTAAATCCAGAAGAAAGAGGTGGTATGCAAGAAACAATAATGAGTAAAAGATACCACTAAATCCTTGTGCTAAATCAAAATTACCATATTAATTAAAAATTAATGTTAAAAAACAAGTTTAAAAAGAAGGACTACAACCCACATTATGGGAGAAAATATTTGCAAATCACATATCTCATAAAGGTCTTATATCTGGAATATATAAAGAAGTCTTACAACTCAAGAATTTTTTTAAAAACACAAGAAATAACCCAATTAAAAATAAGCGGCCAGGCGTGGTGGCTCACACCTGTAATCCCAGCACTTTGGGAGGCCGAGGCAGGCGTATCACCTGAGGTTAGGAGTTCGAGACCAATCTGACCAACATGGAGAAACCCCATCCCTACTAAAAATACAAAAAGAAAAAAAAAAATTAGCTGGGCCTGGTGGTACGCACCTGTAATCCCAGCTACTCAGGAGGCTGAGGCAGGAGAATCACTTGAATCTGGGAGGCGGAGGTTGCCATGAGCCGAGATCGCACCATTGCATTCCAGCATGGGCAACAAGAGTGAAACTCCGTCTCAAAAGAAAAAAAGAGAAAAAAAAAGCAAAATATCTGAATAGGCATTTCTCCAAAAATACTATACAAATGGCCAACAGGTATATATAAAAAAAACTGGACATCACTAGTCATTAGGGAAGCACAAACCAAAATTACAGTAAGATACTATTCATACCCACTAGGATGACTATAATCAAAAAGACAGACAAAAGCAAGTGTTGGCAACGATATGAAGACATTGGAACCCTCATACATTGCTAGTGGGAATGTAAAATGGTCCAGAGAGTTTGAAAAGCACTTTGGCAATTCCTCACAAAGTTAAAAACAGAGTTACTATACAACCCAATAAAAGTCTACTCTTTAGGTATAAGCCCAGATGAAAATACACATCTACATAACAACTTACAGATGAATGGTGATAATACCCAAAAGGCAGAAACAACCTAAACGTCCATGAATTGATGGATGAATAAAAAAATGCAGTATATCCATAAAATTGAGTATTATTTGGCAATAAAAAGAAATGAAGTAGTGATACATGCTACAACATAGAAGAATCTTGAAAACATTATGCTAGGTGAAAGAACACTGTTACAAAATACCACATATTGTTATGATGACATTTATATAAAATGTTTAGAGTAGGCAAATCTAGAAACAGAAAGTGGTTGATTTAGGCTGGGGGCTTGAAGTCTGGGAACATGGGGAATGAGAGTTAATGAGTATGGAGCTTTTTTTGGGAAGAAAAAATGTTCTAAAATTAGAGTGTGTTGATGGTTACACTAACCTATGAATACACTAGAAAAAAATTGAATCATATACTTTAAATGGGTAAATTGTATGGTATGTGAGTTGTAGCTCAATAAAGCTGGTAAAAGAGAAAAAAATAGAACTAAACTACTATGCAATTGTAATGCGGAAGATGAGAAAGAACACTGGAGTTAAAAAATCTAAATTCCTATGTTATTTGTAGATGTATAGAGATGCTCAATGACTATAGGCATAACTAGAAAAATAAATAAAAATGAAAATACAATCCATAGCTTATAATCATCAAAGGGAAAAATATGAAGAAACTTAACTTCAGTGAAAGCTAATCAAAATCTAGAATGATTTTCCATGGAGTTAGACAAACACTGTAAGTGGCATATGGAAGAATAAAGGTCAATATAATTCTAAAAAGAAAAAAAAAAAAAAAGAAGGTGGGGGTTCTGCCTGCCAAATACCAACACTTATCATTAAAATACTATAATTAAGACAGAGCATTATTTGTGTACCAACAAATGAATGAAACGGAATACAGAATCTAGAATGAGACCAAGGTATATGAAAGAGAATGCTGGTATATGACAGAGTATGTGAAAGAGAATGCTGGTATGTGTCGTAAATGTGTCATTTATGATAGAGAAGGCAAAAAACACAGACTTGTGGAGGAAGGATGCCTCATTCAATAAACAGCATTGACACAACTTTCTATATGGGAGAAAACAAATTCCCTACCTTATTCCATGCACAAAAATTGATTCCAGGTATCTTTAAAGATCTAAATGTTGAAAAACTAAATTTTAAAACAATTTGAAGATTATGCTAGAAGAACAGCTTTATGATTCTAGTATAAGAAAGGAATTGTCAAATATGTCATAAAAAGCAGAAATCATATGCCTAATAAATTTACCTACAAATAAATTTAAAATTTCTGTATAAAAAAGATACCATAAACAAAATTAAATACAAGGGACAGACTAGAAGATATTTACAACACATATAACAAAAAATTAGCATCCAGGCTATAGCAAGAATAAGGAAAGGCCAAACTACCCAATGGAAAATGGGCAATCTATTCATATGAATGAAATTGAGGATACCTGCATCTCACTAGCAATCAAGAAAATGCAAATTAGAACAAAACGAGACACTGTTTCACACCCATCAGACTGGTACATTTTTTTCAAGTCTGACAGAACAAAGTGTTGAGCAAGATGTAGGGAAAGGAGAACTCTGTATTAGAAAATACTTTGGCAATATTTAGTAACAGTCATAATGTACATAACCCATGACCCAGCAATTCCACTTCTAGTATTTCACTTCAAAATAAATAAATTAATAAACAAACAATAATAGTCATTGTAACACTTTTTGTAACAGGAAAAAATTGGCAACAATCCCAATACACATTAGAAAAGAAGAACCCCCCAGAAGATTGGCTGGGGCAGGGATTACTTCATTTTGGTAGTTCCAAAACCTAGCAACAAACACGCTATCACAGAAAATTAATTCACTTACAGAAAATGAGTGAATTCATGGCATGAGAAAGAAATGGTGTCACCTAAAAGGGGATGCAGAGTTGAGAAATAGCTTTTGTTAAATGGAGAACAAAACTAAAGCAGACAAAATCCCTTCTTTCCTGAGATAAACGAGACAAGTAAGTTTTGGAGTAGGTTAAACAGTGTTAACTTCTAAGAAATCAAACAAGGAAAGGCAACGGGGAAGTATTGGAGAGGGTCAGAACATTATACTGAATGGCTGGAAAAAGGTTCACTCATGAATAAGGCAATATTTGAATAAAGACTTGAAAGGAGCAAAGGAGCCAGCAGATGTCTGTAGGAAGAACATTCCAGGTAGAGGTAGTAACAGTCAGGACAAACATCCTAAAACTGAAGTATGCCTGGGACTTCTGATGCAATAAGGCTAGTGTGAACAAAGAGTGAGAGAAGAGTGAAGGAGGATGAGAAATGAATTGGAAGAAGTGTAGGGGTTGGGATACAGACCAAGCAGAGATTTTGGCTTTTACTCTGAACCAAGCAGAGACTTTGGCTTTTACTCTGAACAAAAGAGGAAGCAATTGGAAAATCTTAGGCAGAGGAATCATATGATTTAACCTGTTCAACAAGATCACTCTGGTAGGTATATTGAAAACAGACTGCAAAGACAGAAAGGGAGAAACAATGAGATGAACTAGGAAGCTTTTGCAATGATTTAGGTAAGAGAAAGCTAGTCGAGGGTGGTGGCAGAGAAAAGAGAGAAATGGTTCTGGATATATCACTTTTAGCAACAACAAAAAGGGAGATATGATTTGCTCCCCAAACACTTAAATGCATTCATGTTATAAGTAAAACACCTTTTAAAATGCATTTTTTTAAAAAATTGACAGAAATTTTGTATATTTATGGTGCACAACATTATGTTTTAAAGCAAAGCATTTTTGGATTCATGTATTTCTGTGATTTCTTCTCCCCACAGATGTATCCACAGAAAAAGAGCAGCTGACTAACTACATATTCTGCTTAGAATTTGACAGATTCTTAACAGATTTATTAGCAATACATATTATGCATATACCTTTTGTTATCAATATAACTGAATTAAATCAAGTTAAGGGGAGAGTTTTACATGAACTTATATTAATAATCACTGATGTAACTGACATAAAATTTCTACACTTATAAAAATAAGAATTTGAGAATGGAAAGAAAGGAAGAAGCAATTTTGGAGATAAATACAAAAATATTTATGGGTAAAATTATATAATGTCTGGGATTTGCTTCAAAATAACTAAAGGGAGTGAGGATAGTGGGTGGGGGGAATAGATAAAACAAGTTTGGTCATGTGCCGATAATTATAAAAGTTGGGTAAAGGATAAATTATGCCATTTGCCCAACTTTATACCATAAAGGGGCTCATTATACCATTTTCTCTACTTTTGTATGTGATTGAAATTTTCCGTAATATAATGCTTAAAGAAAGAATAAAAATAACCTGTACCAGCTCTACCAGCTTCACACAGTAAGAATAAGCTACATATATACAACCTCTGTTTCTGTTCCTAACTTTTCCAAAATGTAGGGGAATGAATGAATGGTTGATACCTATGCATATCATCCTATTCTTCCTCCTTTCCTGAGGGGCACTCCACTTCCAATTAAAATGTGGAGACAGACACAGCTTAACTAATTAATATCCTTAATTTGATATTTCATCTAAATTTTGGATACTCTAATAGTTTTAAAGAGAAACAAGTATGATTATCTGCATAAGCTATAACTTAATGTTAAGGAGGACAGACTACATCCTAAAAATTCCAAAGGAAGGCCTGGTGGGATGGCTCACACCTCTAATCCCAGCACTCTGGGAGGACAAAGTGGGTGGATCACCTGAGGTCCGGGGTTCGAGACTGGCCTGGCCAATGTGGCAAAACCCCATCTCTACTAAAAATACAAAAAATCAGCTGGATGTGGTGGGATGTGCCTATAATCCCAGCTACTCAGGAGGCTGAGGCAGGAGAATCGCCTGAATCTTGGGGGACGGAGGTTGCAGTGAGCCAAGATTGCGCCACTGCACTCCAGCCTGGGCGACAAAGCGAGACTGTCTCAAAAAAAAAAAAAAAAAAAAAATTCAAAAGAATTTGCCAATACCATATATAGGATAAGAAAATAAGAAAATTAAAAACTGTACAATTTTAAGTGAGCCAGTCAGCAAAAAAATTTTAGTGTTCTAGTTTTCTCCTACGCACACCCAAGAGTCAAACAGTTCCCTCAGAGCCATTCCCAAGTGCTAAGAAGTAACAGAAATTCAATGCATGCCACTCCCAATACAGGTGAATGTTTACTAAATGCATTATAACTACACATGCAAAAGAATTAAATACAAACATTGTCTGGGCACAGTGGCTCACACCTGTAACCTCAGCACTTTGGGAGGCTGAGACAGGAGGACTGCTTGAGGCCAGGAGTTTGAGACCAGCTTGGGCAACATAGTGAGACCCCATCTCTACAAATTTTTTTTTTTTTAATTAGCTGGGTGTGGCGGCAAATGCCTGAAGTCCTGGCTACTCAGGAGGCTGAGGAGGAGGATCACTTGAGCCCAGGAGTTTGGGGTTGCGGTGAGCTATGATCACACCACTGCACTCCAGCCTGGGAGACAAAGTGAGGCCTTATTTCAAAAAAAAATTACATATATATTTTCTAACTTGTTAAAAATAAGTCTCCTAGTATTTCCCATATAAATATCCAATTAAGAATGTTTTTGTTTCTTTCTTTTTTTATTTTTTAGAGACACAGTCTCACTCTGTCATCCAGGCTGGAATGCAATGGCACAATCATAGCTCAGTGCCCCCTTGAACTCCTGTGTTCAAGCGATACTCCTGCCTCAGTCTCCCAAGTAGCTGGGACTAAAGGCAGGCACCACCATGCCCAGCTAATTTTTAATTTTTGCAGACACAGGGTCTCACTATGTTGCCCAGTCTGGCCTTAAACTCCTGGCCCAAAACAATCCTCCGGTGTGTCTCCCAAAGTGTTGAAGTTACAGGTTTGAGCCACCACACCTGGCCTAGAATGTTTTTCTTATACTAAATTTTATAACAGAGAAACTCCAGGAAGAAAAGCAAAATAAAGAATACCTGAGAATAAAATCTTTCAACTATGTTTATGAACTCAAATCTTGAGTTTCATTTTGATATTTTTAAAAAATACACGTTTACTTCCTTTTAAGAATAAAAAAATTAAAATTAAACAATAAAAAAATGCACATTTCTAGCAAAAACTAAGCTAATCATGAATATTCTCTTGCTTAGAATGATCACTCAGATAACTGTAGGAACAAAATGAAGAATCAACAGCATGGCTAAATCTAGAACCCCACAGCAGCCAACAGAAAACTCACAGAAAAAAAGCCTGGGTAAAATCAGAAAGTCCTTAGAATCAAAAACTTCCTTGAATCTGCCTATGCCAGGCATTATATATTGTTACCATAATCTAAAACAATGCTGTCGAACAGAAATATGACCTAAGCCACATATGTTAATTTTCTTAGTTTCCACATTTAAAAAAAGGTAAAAATAAACAAGTAACATTTAATATTTAACCCAATATATGTGTATTTATATAACCCAATATAATTTCAACATGTAATCAATTAGAAAATGAATGAGATATTTTACATCCTTTTTCCAAACTAAGTCTTCAAGATCCATTGTGTATTTCATTCACACACATCTCAATTCAGAGTAGACACATTTCAAGTGCCTACATTTTGACAGCCATATGTGGATACCATGTTGAATAGCACAGGTCTAGAAAACATTTAATGACAATAATGGTAATCATAAGGCTCTTTAGAGGATCTGGAGCAAGGTCCCTACTTCATTGTTGCTGGGAATACCTGAGATTCCTCTAATGCTCTATCCTCTTCCTAACCAAATGCAAAAGTGGGTATCTAAGAATATATGTCTGAAAATTGAGATAAAGCAGCACATATTCAGAGATCTAGGTTCTTAAACATTAATTATTGAGGTTAAGACTTAACCACAAAAAAAATACCACCATAGGCCAGTGCTTCCTTTTTCAATTCCTTCATTCATTCCTTGGAAAAGAGGCAAAGAAAGCAGGTATTTTCAAACTGATGCTGAATTAGATTTGATACTCACTCATTCATTCAACTAACATTTACCTACAATGGGCCAACTGCTGTCTTGAGTGTAAAGAATATAAACACAAGTAAGATATGGTTCTTATCCTAGTCTAGTCTAGTAAGTGAGGTATCTAGACTTCCGTAATGCGTTCTGTAACAACAGGAGCTCACTATTCTTTTCAGACAGGGTCTCACTCTGTCACCCAGGCTAGAGTGCAGTGGCACGATCATGGCTCACTGCAGCCTCAAACTCCTTGGCTCAAGTATCTTCCCACCTCAACCTTCCAAGTAGCTGAGACTACAGGTCAGTACCACAATGCCCAGCTAATTTTTTTTCTTTCCTAGAGATGGGATCTCACTATGCTTACAAGGATACAGAAATTCACTTTTAATGTTATATAGCAGCACGAATAGAAACAGAACATGAGTCACAGATGCAAGTCACGTAGGTAACTTTAAAATTTCTAACCACTTAAAAAAAAGTAAAAAGAAACACATAAAATTCTAAAAATTTATTTTACTTTACCTATATATCCAAAGAATTATAATATTTCAACATGTAACTAATAAAAAAATGAGAGTTCTTTTTTTTTTTTTGAGACAGAATCTCCCTCTGTCACCCAGGCTGGAGTCTAGTGGAGTGATCTTGGCTTACTGCAACCTTTGCCTCCCAGGTTCAAGCGATTCTCCTGCTTCAGCCTCCTGAGTACCTGGGATTACAGGTGCCCACCACCATGCCAGGCAAATTTTTGGATTTTTAGTAGAGACGGGGTTTCACCATGTTGGCCAGGCTGGTCTTGAACTCCTGACTTCAGGTGATCCGCCTGTCTCGGCCTCCCAAAGTGCTGAGATTACAGGCATGAGCCATCGTGCCCAGCCAGGTTTCACATTTTTTAATACTGTTTTTGAAATCCAATGTGTATTTTATATGTAAGAATAACTCTACTCAAACCAGCCACATTTCAAATATATCAGCCAGCATAGTTTTATAGAATAGATCTCTTTTTCAGAAAATTAAAAATAATTTGGCAGTTACAGGTATAGGAAAAAGTAGCAGAGAGAGGCCTGAACATGTTCACAAGAGAAAAGAGAAAGAGAAAGAAAAGAAACATACTAACGATAACTGATGGAGTACGGACAGCAGTATGAAAGAAACGGATCGGATCGAGAGCTTAAGTGGAATTGTTATCTTGGAAAAGAGGGTTGCATCTTCCTTGTGATTGTGGGAAAGAAGGGAAGAATTAAGTACCAATATAAGCAAGTTTGGTGAGTGTGAGAAAGAACAGAAAGTTGAGTGAGTTCAGACTAAGACCTTCTCATTTTTCTCAGTTAATCAGAAGACAATCTTAGCAGCCTCCTACCACCATCACCAATACAATCTAAAGGGTTTACATTTGTGGAACAATTTAAGAAACAGTTATCCTAGTAATATTGGTTTTGTGTAATTACTTATTTTCTAACTATTTTCTGGGCTAGCCAATCTTAAATTTTGTCACTTTTGTTTCCAAACACAGAAAGAACACTAGATTCACTCTTTCTTTCCTCATCTATTATTTGTTCAGCAACATGTACCCAATGTCTACTCATGTAGAGTGTGACCCTGACCAACATTTGTACCCCCAGTATTCAGCATATTTTAATACCAGCACACAGCAAGTGCTTTATTACATTCAAATGTGTACTGACACAGACTTTCATTTAAAAGCCTAAATTGGTGCTGTCCACTAGAATTTTCTGTGATAATAAAAATATTAACGGTCCAATATAGTAGCCAATGGCAGCCAATAGACACATGAATTCTAATTTTAATTTTAATAGCCACATGTGGTTCAAATTTTAATTTTAATGGCCACTTGGGCCTAATGGCTACCGTACAGGTCTAAATATTAGAATACAGTGAGTAGCTAATGGCATTTCCATAATTACAATCAAGGTATTGTCATCTCTAATGAGTTAACACATCAAATATGCTATTGAAAATGAGTACACTTTGAATAATACTAACTGTACCACAAAGACACCATAAGAGAATTTTCTTAGTGTAAAATAACTTTAACATTGTGTGCCAGAAAACAAAAACAAAAAAGAAAAGCATATTCCAATCTTTTCATTTTCAGTCTACTTTCCCAATAGAAAAGATCAAGCTCCTGTCAACCCTCTGGTTTTTTCCATCTTCTCAAGTAGTGAAAATACTTTGTCATCATAAGGAGTCACACTTTTTTTTTAATTAAAAAGAAATTACTAGAGCATAGGTGTTGTTTCTGTAATAAAAGGACAACTTTTTTTGAGACAACATTAGTTGAAAATTGAGATTCATATAATGAATTACTCCAACCTGTCCTTAGGATTTGCTTGTCAATTTCCCCAAATTTGTCCTATTTATCTGAATTTTAAAATAAACCCATTGCTGAAAGTCATGGTGATTCAATCCATTAAGCCAATGGAAGTATAATCTAAACTAGCTTTCACCTGGGTTGAATAATTTCTGGTGCAATAACTAGAATAGCTGTTTATGACTGGGATAGTAAAATATACTTTCCTTACTCTGTATCCAGTGTCCTTCATGTTTACTTTACGTGACCATACAAACTTAACCAGAGACACAAAGTCCTACGCTGGCCCAGGTATGATTACATATGTAGAGGATCTGATAACTTAAAACCAGTGAGGTGAGCAACTAAATGTCAGAGATAGCATTTTTTTATGCACAGCAACTTGTTCAACTCGTTAACCATCCCTGTAAGACGGCTGCCTTGTAAAATAACCACACACAACTTCCGGCCCTTCCTTTTAGCTGTGTTCATTTGAAGCCATTTTAAAAAACATTACCAGATTTTCTGTCTTGAAGATGAGCGTGGTTATACAACCAGGATTTTATTCTGGCTAAAAAATATCTAACAGTGCGAAAGGATGTCTCAATATATTTTAAAAAAGCTTCAAGAGAACCACTTTAAAATGATCTTCCTACCACACAAAAACACCAGGAGGTAAATCAGCCCTCTATACACGAAGCTTTGGCAAATCAAAAGCATAAGATCAAACCTGCAATAATTAACTTCCTGAGTAAAATTACTGTGCTACAGCTTACGGCAACAAATCCAAAGTATTACAAGATGGTATTATAACGACATCATTAGCTTGGTTTCCTAATAAAGCATATATCTGGGATATCTGAATTTACAATGCTAAAAATAGAGAGCCAACATTTATAGGAGGGAGTGGGAGTCAGTTCTTATTTATAAATCTTTTTTTTTGAGAATGATGCCCACTGCAAAACGAAGTAACAGAAGGCTGGCTCTGAAACCCCACACTTCTTGGTCTTAACGTTAAAATGCTTTTCTAGAGCAGAAGGGGAAAAGAGGTATCAATGCTTTCGTCCCACAAAAATAGTTTCTGTTTCACTAAATTGTACCACTGTCTTTAGAATTAGTAAATGAAAACACTAACTTGTAGAAGCATTAAGTTAATGCGATTTAGAAATTAAATAGTAACCGGCCTCATCACACAGATAAGGTTAGGCTTTTTCAGCCAGGGGCAATTTCTGTCCTAATTGTCACAGCTGCCTTAGTGCTGTACTTTCTGCGCTGTAGCTGCCAGGAGGCAGGAAAGATTTTTCTCTTTGAATTGATTCTGGGAAAGGTGGCACTTCTTACAGGCCTCAAATCACCCTTTTCTAAGATCTTTTGTTGGTGGTGTCCAGATGTTCCAGTAATACTGGAGAGTTAACTGTTCCTTCCAAACCTGTCTCGCTCAAACTGCCTTGAGGAGAACGGGAAAAAAGTAAGGTTCACAATCGAAAAGTTTCACTCGGGGTGGGGTGAGGACGAGGTAGGAAGGAAACGACAGTACGTATTGTTCATAACTATCATACGTGTCGTTTCCGAAGCTAGACCAGGAGCTGGAAGTCTTTCCCCTTTCCAGGTCCTGGGGAGAAACGTCTCTCGCTGAGGGGGTTAGACTACCTACGACAGCCTCCTCCTCGGGAATCAACACAGCTCTGAATCGTGACACGCTTCCAGAAGTCCGTGACGAGAGGAGGCAGAAGACAGGTTCTTCGATTCCCCTTCACCCAAACACGTCCCAAATTGTTCGAGGCAGGAAGCGCACGCCTCTCTCATCTCCCCAAGACCTACTCTCGCTCAGCTCCCTCGCCCTGTTTCCTCAGAGGGCACCGCCACTCCGCTCGGGGCTCCCTCCTCTGGTCACAGCCGCCCCGGAGCGGCAAGGGGGAGGAAGTAACGGAGAAGCGCCAGCCTCGGGGGCTCGGGCTTGGAGACGAGACGAGCGCGGGGGCCGCACGGGGCTTCTCCGGCTCTGGGCCCCGCGCCCGTCCCCGCTGCGGCCTAGCCGGGCGCCCGCGCCCTAGCCTCCCGGCTCGGCGCCGCCGGCCTTTCCCCGCCACCCCGGGCCGAGAGGCCGCGCAGGGGCGGACGAACGGAAGTGGAGGGACGGGAGCACCTACCAGCTGCTGCCGGATCCAGCGCCACATTCCCCCGTCGTCGCCGTCCCGGTCCCGCGGGGCGCGGGGGCCGCGGGGCTGCAGGTGGAGGCGGACAAGACAGAGGCGGGAGCGGGCGAGCCCCTCGGGCCGAAGTTCCGCTTACCGCCGCCGCCGCCACTGCCTCACTCCCCGCGCCGCGTCCCCATCCCGCGGCGTCGGCCCTGAGTCCTACAGGCGCGGCCCCGGCGCCGCCCCCGCCCGGCGCAGCTGAGCCTGCCGCCGCGCCGCAGCCACCTTCATTATTGACCGTTGTCACCCGAAGCACCCCCGCAACCCCACCCCCGCCCCGCCCCGTCCCGCCCCGCCCAGCCCCCCGACTCCACCCGGGACCGCCCCTGGCGCCCCGGCCCGCCCCCGGACGTGACGAAAGGGGATGGGCAGACTGAGGGGGGCCTGGCGCGCTCCGCCGTGGTTCCGAGTGGGGGTGGGAGTCTGTGTTGTGGGTCCGGGAAGAAGGGAGCGTGGAAAGGTGCCGGGTTCTCGGACGCTCTTTCTGTCCACCGCCACCCTCCTCCCCGTTCTGAGAGTGGGATTAAGTCGTGTCTGTGGGTCTGGACGTCTCCGGATCTGCCGCTTGGGGCTGATTCCTCGGTGTCTACCTCCTGTTGCAGGTCTGTTTCGGGCTGTCTGGCTTCTTGGTCCACCAGTCTCCCGACAAGCATACGCACTGTCCTGAGCGTATGTGACTGAAAGTTAATCCCCAGAGGGCCCAGTTTGGGTTCCATCAAGTTGTCAGAGCTTTTGACTCAACACAAGTCAGGCCTCTTCTTTAGCAAACGGCTGAGACGGGGCTAGGGAAATCGTGATCACACCCATTAAGTGATTGGAAAGCATTGCAACTCCCCTGAGCCTGGTACAGCCTGGGCCCGTGTTTCTAGGAGAATGAATGAGATATTCTGTCTTGTCGTGTGCTAAATTGGACAGGTTCAGGGGAAGATAATTTGTATAAAAAGGTAGTTGTTCACTGTTAACTGCCAAATTTCTGCAATCAAAAACACCCGTAGAAGTAACTTGACCTGGGTTAAAAAAGTGTGTGGATGACAAGCTCATAAGGAATATACAAGCAACTGGAACAAGGCTTTGACTTAAAGGTTTGGCGTTGTTTAAAAGCAGCCTCGTATACATATTGTGTTATGTATATGTATTGAATGCTGTATTTTTGCTGAATTAAAGCACACTTCACCGACAGACGTTTGTGGTTAAAAAAAAATTAAGAACAAATCTAAATGAGATTAGCATGACTAGGCAGGTCGTTGCATGTGTATCCTCAATCTTCTAGTTTCAGTAGACCTTTCTTATTATATAATGCTTATCCAGCACCACAAATAGAATCTTTCTTTGGGGATATTTATGATCTATAAAACCAACATGGAATTTTATATTATAAATCATCTAACTTCAAAAAAAAAGCTAGATACTTGAAAAGTCATCTTTTATTTTTATGACTAAACCCTACTTTATGACCCTAAAAGGAAGTTTGAGATATATTTAGTGACAAAACCTTACTACCATTCATGGAGCACTGTGTCCATTCATGGAGCACTCAGGTCCTGTATCAAGTTCTTTCCTTGTATGCTGTAATTTAACTCCAATCAATCCCTTGAAGTAGGTATTATTCCCATTTTGTATAGATGCAGAAATGGAGGCTCACACTAATTTGGCAAAGCCAGGATTCAGATTCTGGATTGTCAGGCAATAGTGCTCATGCTCTTAAGCTATGTCTAGAAATAAAAATATGGTCATGCCTACTTTGTTCATCTGCAAATGGTTTGATTACAAATGAGGCCTGGAAATTTTTATTTATATGCCTCTAAAATTTCAAGATAACATAAGAAATAGCAATCTGGAGAACACTTTGTGTATCATTATTTAATTGTGCCCCAAATTTCAAAAGAAAGAAATTGGGGGAAGGAAGGGGTTGATCCCTAGTGCTCTGGTGGAATATGGTAAGAAGTAATCTCAAGGTAACTATGTAAAGATCAAATTGAAGCTCAAACTGTCAGGAACAGAATGAACAGCCCAAGTAGCATTTTAAGCCTTTTTTTTTTTTTTCTGAGACGGAGTCTCACTCTGTTGGCAGACTGGAGTGGAGTGGCCTGATCTCGGCTCACTGCAACCTCTGCCTCCCAGATTCAATCGATTCTCCTACCTCAGCCTCCTAAGTAGCCGAGTAGCCGGGACTACAGGCGCATGCCACCACAACCAGCTAATTTTTGTATTTTTAGTAGAGACGGAGTTTCAGCATGTTGGCCAGGATGGTCTTGATCTCTTGACCTCGTGAGCCACTCGCCATGGCCTCCCAAAGTGCTGGGATTACAGGCATGAGCCACCGCGCCTGGCCATTTTAAGCATTTTTTTTTAAGAGCAGTACTATACACCTCATGTTAATACAAGGCGCATAAGATAGGAGAGCATTTTTCTACTGTAGAGGTCAAGGGAAAGCTTTCCCCCTTGGCCCTCTGAAGATTTGCCAAAAAATCAACTTGCAAAAGGCAGATTAATTAGAGAAAAGGCATATAAATTTATTTAATGTGCACACAGTATGCACATGCGGAGAATCATAAAGTGATTGCCCACCCCCTAATGTGGTTGGCAAGCTTATATACCATCCTGGCAAAACAGGTTATGGGAGTGGGGAGAAGAGGAATTCTGTTGAGGAAGTTACTAGGGAAGATGAATGGATCAGGGAACAGAGATTAATTAACTTGTATGTTATTTTGTCAAAGGGTCTATTAGGTGTGGTTACATTCTTGGTCTTACAGGAAGGGGAAGGAAAAACAATTGTTCCTTTTGATGGGTCTAGATCTTGGGCAGATAAAGGAACTTCAGCTTCATCATGTGCTTTGGGAGAGGTGGTGGGGGCAAAGAGGGGAGGCCAGAGAGATTTTACGGCTTCTTCAGTTCAGCATGTCAAAACACTATATTTGGGATATTGATTTCTGAGTCCCAACAATACTGTAATTATAACCCCTTGGTGGTGAAATCAATTTAGTGTGTCATGATCTATATTTTAAAAAATAGAAAACATCAGAATACATGGCACAGAGTAAGTCCTTACACGTATTGTTTTGTGAATTTTTCATATACATGTACATCAGGTCACAATATAAAAGCAGTTTCTTCCTATTGGTTATGGTTAGGAAGGTTTGAAAAACACTGAGATGGGTAAATACAGAACTTAAGGACTTAAGAAGGCAGGCATCAGCTATAAAGGAAAGGGGGAAAAAAAAACATGCTTGGAGCCAGTGGTAATTTATTCAATCCACACTTATTTCTTACGTGTATTAAGCATCAAATGTATGTGTAACAACTGCCTAAAACTAGGAGGAGACACAAAGGCAACTTTTAAGGTGAGCCTCTTTTCTCTGGATAGTTTAAAATCTAGGTGGAAAAAGAAGTTGCAGAGGGGAATCAGTTAAATAACAATCCAAGTCAGTATGGGATTAAGTCCTAAAGAACTATACTGACAGTAGACGCTAATTTCAGAAAATTGATGTGAGCAATAGCAGTTGGGGAAGGCTGCAGAAGAAAGGAGCTGAATTTAAGCTGATCTTGAAGTGGGAGGATGAACGTAGGAGGGAAAAACTTTCCAACAGGAAGAACTGCAGGAGCAAATACAGAGTCAAGAAAGCTCAAGTTGTTTGAGGTATAACTAACTTGGAGTAATAAGAAGTGAGACTGGGTAAGTAAGGGGAGGCATAGTGTGGGGTGAGTTTCTGTCTAGTCATAAGAGTTTACAGGAAATGGGCAATCTGGAATTTTGTGATCAGGTTAATAGCAGGATGAAATCAGAATATTAGTCCATAGACACTATATGTGATAGGTTGGAGAGAGAAGACAGGTTAGATAGGAAGTTATTGTGAGAGTGAAACATTAAGTTGAAAAGTGCTGGACTGGCAAAGAACCAGAAGTAACAAACTGTTATAGGAAGCTGTGCTGTGATGCAGGGAAACTGGAAAGTTAATCTGTTCCAAGTGAAGTAACAGAACCTCCGAGACAGTAAGTTTACCGGCATCTCGTAACAACCACTGAATAAATGGTAAATATGGTTCTTTTTGTTGAGTAAACTTGTTAACATAATTCTGTGCTAGTTATACTGTGAGACATGTTCATTCCCAAGAGAAAAACATCTCCTAGTTCAGTACAATATTCTCAGCTACAACACAGACAAAACAAAGAGGGCTGCTTTTCCTGATGAGAACATCTTGGACCGTCAATAGGAAGCACAGACTATGATCAACATTTGTGGCTCATTCATTCTGGTACCCACAGCGTCTAAGGAGTACTCAATAAATGTAAAATGAACTAAGAAAGCCAATGACTGAGTAGATATGGAGAAAAACATCAAAGTGATATAGAGCCAAGCACACTGAATAACTTTAGTAGATCCCAAACTATGCAGTAAGACCAGTGGTCACCATCCTTTAGATCCAGGGCACCTCCTATTGTGTGCCTCTCAGAACTCTTCAAGGGTCAGTCGGCTTGAAGGACACAGCCTTGCCAATCTGTTGCCCTAAATATTTCTATAGTGATGGAGATATCAGATGGGCACCAGAATCTGCTCTATCTCATTTTTTAAAAGGACAACTTTTGGCCAGGCGCCGTGGCTCACACCTGTAATCCCAGCACTTTGGGAGGCCGAGGCGGGTGGATCACGAGGTCAGGAGACCAAGACCATCCTGGCTAACACGGTGAAACCCCGTCTCTACTAAAAATATTTAAAAAATTAGCCAGGCATGGTGGCGGGCGCCTGTAGTCCCAGGTACTTGGGAGGCTGAGGCAGGAGAATGGTGTGAACCCGGGAGGCGGAGCTTGCAGTGAGCCGAGATCAGGCCACTGCACTCCAGCCTGGGCGACAGAGTGAGACTCTGTCTCAAAAAAAAAAAAAAGGACAACTTTTCACTTCCTCAAAATTATCAGTCTAGTACTAGGTTACAAATTATTCCATTTAAAAAGCAGTTTCCTTCTGATTATCATTTCAGGATTTCCAGACCAGACTGTGTATATATTTTTAAGCCACCTTCAATGTTTTTTGAATAGAAGAAACAAAGGACAATATAAGACATAATTATTCATGATTATGCCACAAAGATTAATTTTAAAATGAGGTAATGAGCTTCAAATAATCTAATCTGAAGATTATTCAATTTCCTTACCTCCACCATAATTACACGTATATTTTCACTATTTTACAATGACTGTACATGTAATTTGTATGAGTAAGAGATTGACAGAAAAGAAACAAAATGATGAGTAAAGGCTGAAGCCAGGTAAGGCAGGGTGTGAAAAGAGGGGAAAAAATGTAAGTGAGAAGGAAATATGCTGAATCCAAGAGAAAACACTGTTCTTTCAGGTTGCAAGAAGTAGCACAGGTTGGAAGTGGAGAACTGGGAAATACTGATTCAAAGAGACTGCTGTATGGGAGACAGGAAGAAAGTGGCTAGTGGTTCAAGAGATTAGCATTCCCACAGTATCCAGTATCTCTGCAAGTACTTTGCACACTGGTCATCATGTAATTGTTTGCTGTAACCTCTTTAATGTCTGTCTTCCCCATGAGACCATTCTGAAGGGCAAGGACTCAGTTTGTGCAATTCATCAAGAGCTGAAGTGTTCGTTTGTGTGACCAGCTGTTCTATAAAGAATAAGCAAATTTTATGGCTAGGTGCGGTGGCTCAGCACTTTGGGAGGCCGAGGTGGGAAGATCACTTGAAGTCAGGAGTTCAAGACCAGCCTGGCCAACATGTGAAACCCTGTCTCTACTAAAAATACAAAAATTAGCCAGGCATGGTGGCAGGTGCCTGTAATCCCAGCTACTCAGGAGGCTGAGGCAGGAGAATCGCTTGAACCTGGGAGGTGGAGGTTGCAGTGAGCCAAGATCTTACCACTGCACTCCAGCCAGAGTGACAGAGGGAGACTCCATCTCAAAGAAAAAAAAAAACAAAAAACACGTAGCTTTTAAGTGATCAGTGTAGAAATCAGGGAATTTTCTAGACATCAATGATAAAATGGACTTTTATGAGTGAAAAAAGGGATAAAAGAAGATGACTTACTAATTGAAAAGACCAAATAAGTAAGAGGTGTTTTCCTACACAATACTGATTCAATCAGAGACTTCGCAGACTATTTAATGTTGCTATTCTGGTGAGGTAAATTGGTTTCCTGTAGATAATTCCTAGTGAAATACAACATAAATATGTCATTACAATCAATTGCTGACAGTTTTATATGGCCCATTCATAAAATCATACTAAGAACTTTCCTATTCTGGTATACTAGCCTCTGGACCTGTCTCTCCACCATCACCTTTTCTGCCACCATTCAGTTATTCAACAAATGTTTGCTAAGCATGTAGCAACCACTAGCCATTGTCCTAGGTGCCTGGGTGAAGAGTCCCATAGGCCTTGCCTTCAAGGAGTTCATAGTTTAAGACTTGGGACACTGCTTCAGAATTAGGTTATTAACAGCAACACAATTTTATGTCTACCATCTTGAGTATAATAAAAATATCGTAGGTGAGAGTATTCAGACAGGTACTGACCATACCTGTGTTGGAAATTACAGATACATGGAGTAAAAGATAAAGTTTAGAAATTGTTGGTTTTGTCAGCTCCCATTTAAGACTTTCTTGTTCACTGACCAGGTCCTTAATAATTCAACAGAGACATGATAACTTTTTTGGATGGATCAATACTTCTTGCCAGTCAGCATATACACACCCAGTGACCTTGCATGAAGAAACATCCTGTCTGCAGAAGATTGTGTCTCATCTACACCAAGCAGGAGTGGTGTTGTCAGTGTGTGTGCACGCATTTATGTATCTGTATGCTTGTGCAGAGAGGGAAAGATGGGGGAGGGGATGTGGGTTTGTTACTTAGCTTGCTTGATTTTTATCCACAGTTATTAAGAGGTAAAATATTGTAGCTCAACCCCTAGAAGTGGTCGTTAGCTTTACAGAGAGGAAAATCTCTGTCCCATGACCATGGCTTGCACTTCCAGCCCCAAAAGGCAAAAAGAGGGAGCACGTAACTCAGTGGAATCAATAGCATGACCAGAAAGTCAATTCAGTCATATGATGGTGGATCAGTATCTTCACTCTAAAGGAGAGGAGATCACTGTTACTGTTAGATGCACCACTCTGACTTTCCCCCATCACTGTGGAAAAAGGAGGGAAAAAAACCCTCAATCATAATAGGAAAGGTAAACAGTTTTTCGAACTGACAAACATATGTACATGTCTTCCTCTGTATTATTTTATATATGTTGTTTTTATGTATGTACCAGTACAAAGAGATGTAAATATCACTTAACCTTGAGTAATATAATAGTATGTGTGAATTCTAATTAATAGGTTTTAATTCCATTAAGTATTAATAATTAACGGTAACTTCATTGAGTGTGAGAATTCCACAAGTTTGCATTAGAATTCTGAATGACATTTTGTTTTTGCTTTACTGGGTTTTGATATGTCAGACAAGAGAATTCAACTTTTCTCCTGTGTGAATGAATTCAATAGTCTGTAGTGAGAGATGCCAGTTTTCAGGTTGCATCCACCATTTTTATTTTTAGCTCCATCTGTTGTCTTTTATCAAGTCACTATTAAAACTCTGATAAAATACTTGGTTTGTAGCATTGATATTGTCCCCACCAGCTTCCCTAAAATGAGCGCTCCAATTCTAGTCCCCAAACATGTTCTTATGCTCCCCAGCATTGCGTGGGTATACTAGTCTACTATCAGAAAGAGCCTATTTTTATTTGAGGCCAGTTCATGGACATGTCAGAGTCTCAGAGTCCTAACAGTTTTCAGTGGGGCTTTTTCTAGAACATATGGATGGAATTTGTCTCCAGTTGACATCCAAAAGTCTCGTCTTCCTGGATTTCCTTCCTCCTCTTGCCCCCTCTGCCCTTTCCCACTACCCCAGTTCCTAGCATCTCCCTGACCCTTGGGTTAGAGCCCGGGGAGAAGCACCACTGAATCCAACCTGGGAAAATGACAGGAAGTACGTGCATTCTTAAAAGTGGGGCACTTGCTGTTATTGATCATCTATTTTAACATAACTTGGATGCAGTAGTATTAATTTGTATATTTATATTTTATTTAATAATAATAATTGAGGCTGTCCTCTATATCAGAGGTAAGCATATACAGTACACCCTGCTCTTTAATTCCTTTTTCCTCACCTTACTCAATTTTCTGTTGATTAAATGTTAGACTGAGAATAAAAGTATACTTGTTAGATTTGGCTACTTATTGTAATCTGCAATTTTGGCTAGGCATAGCGTGGCTCATACCTGTAATCTCAGCACATTGAAAGGCCGAGGTGGGAGGATGGCTTGAGACCAGGAGTTTGGGACCAGCCTGGGCAACATAGCAAGACCCCATCTCTACAAAAACTAAAAAATAAAAAAATGAAAAGAAAGCTGCAGTTTAAATGTGACTCTAATCACACTATTAAACAGTGTACATTCTTGTAACTAATACAGAAGTTTGATTCATGACAAATTTAGTTATTAATAAATGAGGCCTCAATATGGTATTCAAAGAAAATACTTGTGGAATGAAAGACATCTTTTGTGACTATACAGTGAGGGAAGTCTCAAAGTCTGTTACTTCTTTATAGTTCTCTCTCCAACAAAATATTATCTCTGTGGATGACAGATCTTCAATATCTTGCTCTTACCTGTCTTTATTATCTTTATCCCAATTGGTTTCAGTTTCCCTCCTCTGCAAGCAATTGTCTTTATTTCATCATTCAGATAGACTGAGCCTTTCGAAAGCTGATGGATCAACAGGAACCAGAAAATTATATATGCACGCTGTATGTTTAATACTGATGTGCAATCTGATTACTGTAAGCACAAGGTTTTTTAAAAAATCTGTTCAAACAGAGTTTATACGAATAGCCACCTTTGTTCTCTCAGGCTTACCCGAGTGGAAAAAATCCTTTTGAGGCTATAAAAGAACTTGTGGTACAATATTGATTAATCAGTAATGCAAATTAGCTTTGAGTTTACCATTCAAATGTGGAAAAGTATCTTTGAATAAAAAAGTGAGACCCTCACTTCTCGCTCTGTACTTCTTTCAGTGGTAGATTCTCTCAGACATACCTCCCTCATGATGATGAGAATTATTACCTTATGAATTTAAAAGAATGATCTGTTGACTGTTACTATCATGCCTGAAATAAAGCTCCTAAGAAGAAAATACTAATTTCAGTTGAAGGTAAGTTCAATAGAGTTTCACTTCATCTCAACCACATTTTCCAAACCACTAGACCACTAAATGTTCACTGGAGATTTTAAGGTCATGGTAAAATTAGATAGCAGTTTGGTAATAATTGATTTGAGGGCCAAGAAACAATACAGTCTGAAAACCCACAAACCCCCAATCTATTAAATTATCCTGTTTTGAATGTTTACTTTAAAAAAAGAGTAAGCAGATGATTTTAAAACACTTCATTTTGGATTCTATACCCTTCTGAGGAAGGATTAAATTGTACAGTATAACAAAGCTTTCTGAAGACTCAAGATTTGAGCTGATTTATTTTAATAAGGAAAAGTTATTACCTGCTTGTTAATTTGGTCAAACAATATTGTTTATCTATTTTTTAAAAATTAGCTGGGTGTAGTGGTGCACACCTGTAATCCCAGCTACTGAGGAGGTGAAAGTGGGAGGATCGTTTGAGCCTGGGAGGTTGAGGCTTCAGTGAACTGAGATTGTGCCACTGCACTCTAATCTGGGTGTTAGAGCGAGACCCTGTCTCCAAAAAAAAAAAAAAAAAAAAAAAATTATTTATCTCTAAAGTCCCAGAGATGTGAAAATATATCATTAAATTTTAAATTATCAGTAACAATCAAGATTCAAGTTGCTTCAAGAATGCTACAATTGACTTTATTTTATTGTCAGTTCCTTTATATTTTGCCTTTTCTGGATTTGTAGCCAATAATTTGTTAGATTCAATTCCGTTTATTAATTTAATTTTCATTTTCACTATATGACAAAATAGATGTATTCCCAGATTATTGTTTTGTAGGAATTACTCTTTGTTTTTCTTAAAACTATACACTGGTTTTTTATATGATTTTCCATGCTCTTATTTACTCTCACAGCATGAGTTTGGTAATTATTTAGTAGCTATATGCCCACATTTTCTTGGCCCTGATTGGCCTTTTAATCCACTGTATACAATTTAATCCACATACCAGGCATTAAACAACAACAATAGAATCAATAATAATGTGTACTATTTGTTGAGGACTCACTAGGAGCCAAACCCTGAACTAAATACATAACACATTATCTTATTTAATCCTCTCTAGGCCCAATGAGGGCATTATTTTATTGCTATTATGACACTGTTACTATTATATAGCTACCATTTGTTAAACTTGTTGGTATGAACTAAGTGCTTTACATATATCATTTAATCCTCACAACAACTATATTTTATTTATAGTTACATCAGGTTACTATATGGTTAAAATGTTTGTTATAGTACTGAAATACTTCCATAGTGGTCAGTGAAGAGCTGTTGCCCTGAGTTCCCCAAGTATCCTCCACACCACACCCTATTTCTCCAGTTGCCCAACTCTTCTCCTGGGGACCCCTACACCTTGTCCTCAAATTCAGAAACTAAAGGGTTAACACTGGGCACAGCAGGTGCTCCCAACATCAGGGGTGATACCAGAGTCCATTCTGATTGGTTGGTGCCCAAGATGTACCAGTCGTTAAATATTTTGGCTATTAACAGCAATGTGGGTATTATAGTTCCCATTTTGCAGATGAGGAAAATCATGTAAGTACACAAAAATTAAGCAGCTTGCCTAAGATCACCCACTTAGGAACTGTCAGAACCAGAACACAAACCTAGGTCTCTTTCAGGTTAAAATCTTTGATCTTAACTAGTATAGTGTGCTAAGAAAATGGAGAATACCAGCTGACCATTGATGGAGGCTTCCCAGGCCCAATGTGAATAGCTTTGGAACTCTGTACTCTGTGTCTGGCTACTTGTACAATGGATTTAATGTTTTTCATTCTTAAAGCTGTGAAAATACTGTTCTCTTAACTGGTTCCCAGACATAATAATGGGCATGCAAGAACTGGATTGGTGATGGGTATTGCTTTGCATTATTTTGCTCTCATCCTATATTCACTAATTTAGCCCATGTTGTGTTATTTTGCAACAATCTCTCTATAAGTAAAAATTACCTTATTAATTTTATGACTGTCCCCACATAAATAGCCTTGGTATTCAGGCTAATCATTAAGCACACCAAGAATGGTAAGTTATAAAAGTAACATTTTAATATACTTTTAAACTATGCTTACTTTTATATAATTTAATGTCTAAAATCCAAAGACCAAAGGCTGAAAATCTTTATTATTACATTTTGCTTCTCTACTTCTGTGTCTCATCTACCATGTCTTTCTCTCCATTCCTGATAAAAAGCTAACTTCCAATTCAATGTACATCATGTCCAAGCCATTTATACAATCCCATCCCTAATATTCAAGAAAATTCTAATGCTATTATTACAGTTCTGTGTATCTTTTAAAGTCAGTAACATAGACCGACACATGAACCAACAATTCTGCCAACTACAAAGCACACTTTTATTTAACAAAATGCAACAAATTCCCAGAACTGAGTATGCCACATCCATTCACCAAAGCAGGAAAATTTGACTAGGAGAAAAAGCAGAAATACTGTGGTCATGGTGAAAGGGTGGTATTTGGAGATAGAAGAGGCGGATCTCTTGAAGATATGTCTGGCATCAAGGTGCAGAGTCAAGAAGTTTTCTTTTTTTTGTTTGTTTGTATGGTTGTTTGTTTCTGACAGGGTCTCACTCTGTCCAGGGTCTACTTACTCCAGCTGGAGTGTAGTAGCACAAGCATAGCTCACTGTAGCCTCGACCTCTTGGACTCAAGGGATCCTCCCGCCTCAGCTGCCTATGTAGCTGGGACTATAGGCATGTGCTACCATGCCTGACTAATTTTTAAATATTTTAGAGAAACAAGTCTCACTGTGTTGAGAACTCCTGGCCTCAAGTGATCCTTCTGTCTCAGCCTCCCAGTGTTGAGATTACAAGCAGGATCCACTGGGCCAGGCCAAAGTTAAGTTTCTTAATGGAGGCCTCAGCATTATAGCTAAAGGCAGCCTGGCTCTTTGGGACAGCATGTACCTATCGGTTGCTCTGCTATTGCAAAATATATATTTAATCTTGTCCCCCATTTCCTGGCATAGTGTTCCTAAAATCCTGTATGCTAATGAGAAAAAATATATAAATATATATATTTAGATGAGTCTTGCTCTGTTACCCAGGCTAGAGTGCAGTGGCACAATCTCTGCTCACTGCAACCTTCTCCTCCCGGGTTCAAGCAATTCTCCTGCCTCAGCCTCCCAAGTAGCTGGGATTACAGGTGCCCACCATCATACTCAACTAAGTTTTATATTTTTAGGAGAGATGGGGTTTCACCATGTTGGCCAGGCTGGTCTTGAACTCCGACCTCAGGTGATCCACCTGCCCTGGCCTCCCAAAGTGCCGGGATTATAAGTGTGAGCCACTGCACCTGGCCTGTAGTATCCTTTATAATAAACCAGTATATGTAAGTATGTATTTCCCTGAGTTCTGTGAGCCACTCTAGCAAATTAATTAAGCCTGAGGAGGGGGCCATGGGAACCCTGATTTATAGCAGGTCAGTCAGAAGCACAGGCCACAACCTGTGCTTAAAACTAGCATCTGAAATGGAGGGGGTTCCTGTGGGACTGAGCCCTCAACCTGAGGGATCTGATGCTATCTCCAGGTAAATAGTGTCAGAATTGAATCGAACTGGAAAAGCTACACACATATGGGCGTAACAGAAGTGTTCTGTGTTGTGAAAGTATAAATTAGTAGGAGAAAATGAGGGTTTTTTTTCACATATTCTTACACTTGCATTCAAGTTTGCAGTAGGATTTTGGCTCTATCTGAGACTCCTGGGACCAGCAGAGGAGTCAATCTCCAGCATCACCAAGCAGCCTCACCCCAAAGCAGCAGCAGGGATGAAATACCCACCTGCTCTCTCTCCTGGGCCCTGAGCAACACCTGGGGCCCTAAGGTTGTGGCTGCACAGCTCTCTGGTGATGTTTAATCCTGGGACTTCTAGTAGCATTTGGAAAGGAATGCAGTGTGCCCCAGCATCATCTTTGCACAAGTTCAAGGTGGCTGCAGGAAGGATCTGAGCTCAGAAATTTGTAGGAACACAACCAAAGCTGGAGTTTCTCCTCACCATTCTACCCAAAGAGATCAGGATTGATGGGGAGTAGCCAAGGTGGAAGGTATTTGGTTGCTGAGGACTAGTGCAAGCATGGTGTGGGAATTGCTTGAGGACCTAATGGAAGACAGAAGGGACTTGGAAGGGGAGGGCTGAATCTCTGGCAATACCCTGGAGAGAGGCCTGAGCCAGTGATGATTGTGGTATCCTCATTTCCTTGCATTGTTTTTTTCCTGCAAACCTCAGGAGTGTCTGGAAAAAAAAAGTCACGTGGAGGGGCTTTAAGATGGCTCACCAGCCACCTGCCTATGGCTACCCCCAATTAGAGCAACTTCACCCTCTCTAGTAGGAGGGCCACAGTGGGGCCACTGCAGCCCCCACCTGAGCATTCCATAGATGACCGGAAGGTCACCCACTTCTACCTACCATAGCTAGTGCCTGCATGCACAACTGGTGGAGGGACCTGAGGACAGGTCCAACCAGCCTGGCTCTGCCACCCTCCCAGTACCCAAGCATGCCATCCAGGGATCTAGGGATTGCCTAGCCCAGTTAACCACCATTTACAGCTGAGTAGTCCTCCCGGGGTCTGAAGTGGGGCCCACCCAATCTGCTACTACTACCACAGCTGGCACCCACCCTGTGAACCTGGGGATTGGTCCACCTAGCCCATCATAGCCACAACCAACACCAGGGCAGACTGCTTGAGTCCCAGAGGGTTGTCCCATGACCGCTACTGCCATCACTCATGTCACACCTGCTGCTCCATGGCCTGAGAACCCACTGACCCACCCATCCCATCGCCACTATGCCTGGCATCCAAGAAAGTCACCTGGAGACCCAAGAACTGGCATGCCTGGGCCCACTAATACTGGTACCAATTTGCGATGCCCTAGGGCCCCAGGACAGGCACCACTGCATCACTGGGGCCCAAAGAATGGCCCACCTGGTGTCCCAGTCCCCAGCAAAATGTTACCAGAGCCTCCACTGACAATAAATACAAATTGAAATAAATACAATTCTAAAAGATCTTCTCCATGGCATATTGCAGTCAAACTGTCAAATATCAAAGGCAAAGAGAATTCTAAAACAGCAAGAGAAAAACATCTACTCACTTATGAAGGAACTCCCTTCAGAGCAGCAGATTTCTCCACTTGATCTCAGCCAAAAGGCTGAGAAACAATAACAGATTTCTCTATAAGCAGAAACCTTACAGGCCAGGAGAGAATGGGATGATATAGTTAAAGTGCTGAAAGAAAACAACTGTCGGTTGGGCATGGTGGCTCATGGCTGTAATCCCAGTACTTTGAGAGGCTGAGGTGGGTGGATCACTTGAGGTCAGGAGTTCAAGACCAGCCTGACCAACATGACAAAACCCTATCTCTACTAAAAATACAAAATTACCTCTGTGTGGTGGCAGTCACCTGTAATCCCAGCTACTTGGGAGGCTGAGGCAGGAGAATCACTTGAACCTAAGAGGCAGAGGTTGCAATGTGGCAACATGTGGCAGAGCGGGACTCCATCTCAACAACAACAACAAAAAGTAAAACAACTGTCAACCAAGAATGCTATATTCAGAAAACTTTTCCTTCACAAATGGAGAAATAAAATCTCTCCCATGTAAGCAAAAGTTGAGGGAATTTATTACCATTAGACCAGTTCTTCAAGAAATGCTTAAGGGAGACCTACACCCAAAAGTGAAAGAACAATATCTACCATCATGAAAACATAAAAACCATGGGTAGAGAAGACACACAAACAAGGAGGAGAAAAAATGCTCAAATGTTACCACTGCAGAAAACCACCAAACCACAGTGATAAACAACAAGAGAGAAAGAAAGTAATAAAGGACACAAAACAACTAGAAATCAATTAATAAAACCGCAGGAATAAGCCTCACATAACCCTCACATATCACTAATAACCTTGACTGCAAACAAATTAAACTTTCCACCTAAAAGATACAGACTGACTGAATGGATTAAAAAAAAAAACAACAACACAGGACCCAACCATATGCTGCATGCAAGAAACTCATCTCAACTGTAAAGACACATATAGACTGAAAGTAAAGGAATGGAAAAAGATATTCTATGCAAACAGAAACCAAAAGTGAGCAGGAGTGGCTATACTTATATCTGATAAAATAGATTTTAATTCCAAAACAGCAAAAAGAGACAAAGAAGATAATTATGTAGTGGTAAAGACATCAATTCAGCAAGAAGATATAACAATTCTAAACATAGATGCACCCAACACTGGAGAACCCAGATATGTAAAGCAAATATTATTAGATCTAAATGGAGAGATACACAATATACAATACAATACAATAATAGTTGGGGGCCTCAATACCCCACTGTCATCATTAGACAGATCATCTAGAGAGAAAATTAACAAAGAAAGATCCGAACTGCACATTAGACCAAATGGACCTAATAGATATTTAGAGATCATTTCATACAACAGCTTCAGAGTTCATATCCTCTGATTAGCACATAGAACATTCTCCAGGATAGGCTATATGTTAGGACACAAAACAAGTCTCAACAAATTTTTAAAATTCAGATCTTTTATGGTATCTTCTCAAATCACAATGGGATAAAACTAGAAATCAATAAAAAAAGGAACTGTAGAAACTGTATAAATACATGTAAATTAAATAATATGCTCCAGAATGACCACTGGGTCAAGAAAGAAATTAAGGAAGAAACCAGAACAAATTTAAAAATGAATGAAAATTGAAACACAACATACCAAAACCTATGAGAGATGGCAAAAGCAGTGCTAAGAGGTAAGTTTTTAACAATAAACACCTAAATCAAAAAAGTAGAAAGGTTTCAGACAACTTAAAGATGCATCTCAAGGGACTAGACAGGCAAAAACAAACCAAACCCAAAATTAGTAGAAGGAAAGAAATAACAAAGAACAGAAATAAACAAAATAGAGACAAAAAACATTCTAAGGATCAAGGAAATGAAAAGTTGATTTCTTGAAAAGATAAACAAAATTAATAAATCACTTGCTAGACTAAGAAAAAAGAGAGAGCCAAAGAAATAAAATCAGATATGAAAAAGGAGACATAAGTGATACTACAAAAATGCAAAAGATAATCAGAACTATTATGAGCAACTATATATGAATACACTGGAAAACCCAGAGGAAACGGACAAATTCTTGGTCACATATAACCTACCAAGATTGAATCAGAAAGCAATAGAAAACCCAAACAGACAAATAACGAGTAATGAGATTGAATCAATAATTAAAAGCCTCTCCACAAAGAAAAGTCCAGGACCAGATGGCTTCACTGCGAAATTCTACCAAACTTTCCAAGAAGAACACCGATTCTCCTCAAACAATTAAAAACAAACAAACAAACAAACAAACAAAAAATCATGATAAAGTGGGATTTATACCAGGGATGCAAGGGTGGTTCAACATTTGCAAATCAATAAACATGATATATCACATCAACAGAATAAAGGACAAAAAACATATGATTATCTCAATAGATGCAGAAAAGGCATTTGATAAAATTCGACATCCCGGCCGGGCGCGGTGGCTCACGCCTGTAATCCCAGCACTTTGGGAGGCCGAGGCGGGCGGATCACGAGGTCAGGAGATCGAGACCATCCTGGCTAACACGGTGAAACCCCGTCTCTACTAAAAAAAAAAATGCAAAAAATTAGCCGGGCGAGGCGGC
>NW_022166249.1:0-1465 GCF_008728515.1 Papio anubis | reverse complement strand
CAGTATTCCAGGCATTAAAGTAGGTGGAGATATCATACTTGACAAGGTAAGGACAAGAAATGTGAGATCTTATTGCAGTAGAGAAATCATGTAACATTATAATCTAGAGGGACTGGACTAAACCTGCTGGACTTTATCTATAATTGCTAACTAAAGGGAACTAGCCTTGTCTTTTCTTTTATGAATTACTATCCAATTGTAAATTGTCATTACTAAAGCAAAAATAGTAACTCAAGTTAGTCAAGGTCTCATGTAGAAAATATCTTCAGTCTTTCTAACCAAACATTTTAGCAAGTTGCATAGTTTTACATAGGAAACCAGTTATGACTATCTAGAGTGTTGAAATGAAGAAAATTTTCATGAGAAAATATTTTGATTCTATGAAGGATATGAATTGGAAACACCAATTTAACAGAAAGAACTTGTCTAGACACCATGCTAAGAGAGTTGGCTAAGTTTAGTCCAGCTTATATGTTCGCTATGTCATGGATTTGTCCTGGTCGGTGACACTAGCCTTCATGCTGAGGCTTTGCTCAATAAAACGTGATCCTGCCAAATTGCAAAATTACCTTGTCTAACTCATCTTGTCTAATAATCAATCATTTACACTTAATATTTATGTAATTTTCTATTTCCATACAGCCAACTACTCTCTTTTTGATTACCTTATTTTTATTTCCTCAACAGATTTTTATTCACAAACAGATTTTCTTTAAAAGTCTCAGTTAACATTTATCTTAGTAGGGATTGAGTTCCGTTGATATTGCAGTCACTATCCCCTACTTCAGTAGTCAAAATAAAATTTGTCTTGCAATTTTTGACACAGATGTTGCTCAGTGTTTCTTTCTTTCTTTTTTTTCCTGACATACACACATGTATTCCATATAATTGTATTTGTTTATATAGAAGAGGGTTTTTTACCTATGTGATAAACATGCACATCCTGCACATGTATTTCTGAACTTGAAATAAAAGTTGAAATAAAACAATAAAAATACAATATATAAATATATTTATTTTATATGTTATATAAATGCATAATATATGATTATTATATATTATATAAATATATTTATAAAAGAAAAATATATCTAGTCTTTCTGGCCCTCTCAAGGAAACAGACTGAGTTTCTAGTGAATCTCATTTTATTTTCAGTTTAAAAATATACATAGATAAGCATTAAAAGTGAATTACCACAGGTTTTCTGAAATTAAAATTGTACATTACTTAATGTTTAACAAAGATTAAAAATTTCAAACAAATCAAGAAGGCACAGATTTTGTAAAATGCAGTGAAGAATTTAGTCCATACCTTGATACATAGTGGCAGCATTAAATGGCATGATTTTCTGTTTCATGCCTGCCTGCCTTAGATCTCAAACAGATCTACTCTCTTTTCTTTCTTTCTTACCTTAACAAACAGTTAATAATCAAGCCACATAGTATGACAAAGAGAGTAACAATTG
>NW_022166248.1:0-1466 GCF_008728515.1 Papio anubis | reverse complement strand
TTTTTTCAGAATTCTTTTGTATCTCACTGAACTTCTGTAAAATAAATGTTTTGAATCCTTTATCTGGAATCTTGATAATTTCTTTTTGATTAAGATCTATTGTGTTCCTTTGGGGCTTTTTTTTTCTTTTTTGCTTTTTCATGTTTCTGTGTTCTAACATTAACATTTTTGCATCTGATATAACAGCCAGTTCTTCCTATTTTTGAATTTTGTTTCATTGTGGAGAACTTCTTCCTGAAGATAAGTCTATGGTGTTGGTTGTGTGGGGTACTTTGGATTTGATTCTGGGTGTAGTACACAGTAGAGTACTATGGTCTCTGTATAATTTCTTTGGCTGCAGACAATATTAATGGTATCTGTGATTTCTTCTGTGCATTAGGGTGTGGTTATTAGTGAGACTGTGGTGACGATGTGCTGGGGGCTGGGATGCCACATGAGACAGTCTTCAGTCTCCAGTGGTGGCAGTGGTGCTGAGTGTTCTTATCTTTGTGCCCCAAGGTGGTGTATACTGGTATTTGTGTTGGTGGTTCCTGGTGGGCTGATTCCTGGGCCTCTGGGTGGCTTGCTTGGATGCCAGTAGTGGCAGTGGTTGACTGGGTGGGTGGGTGGGTGGGGTCTTTGCCTCCTGGGCAGCTAGCTTGGCAGTGGCAATGGTGGGCTGATTCTCTGGGTCCCAAGCAGTGTGCATTGTTAGCGGCAGCTGTGATAGGCTGGGTGGGATGCCCATAGGTGGTGTTTGCAGGTAGGTGACAGCTAAGGTGATAGCACCCAACCTCAGGTACCCAGGAGGAGTGCGCAGGTGCCCAAAGTGGTGGATTGGGTTGAGGAATTCCCAGGCCCCGGGGCTGCGTTCTCTGTCTCAGTGGGAGGGGTCAATGAAGCTGTCTCTTCATCATTAAATGCTATGCCAACTAGTCCCTTAATTTTCTTTTTGACTAGAGGACTGAAACATTTATTATAGTTTAGATCTGCTGGTTGTTTTTTCACTCCCTGTATGTCTAAAATCCCTTTGTTTGTTTGTTTGTTTGTTTGTTTCTGAGACAGAGTCTCACTCTATTGCCCAGGCTGGAGTGCAATGGTGTGATCTTGGCTCACTGCAACCTCCGCCTCCCGTGTTCAAGTGATTCTCCTTCCTCAGCCTCCTGAGTAGCTGGAATTACAGGTGCGTGCCACCATGCCTAGCTAATTTTTGTATTTTTAGTAGAGACGAGGTTTCACCATGTTGGTCAGGCTGGTCTTGAACTCCTGAGTTCGTGATCTGCCCACCTCAGTCTCCCAAAGTGTTGGGATGACAGGCATGAGCCACCGCACCTGGCCTAAAATCCCTTTATTTTTTGATAGATATATTCAAGGTGTGTTAGCTTAATTTAATCATCACACATGGTATACATATATCAATACATCAAACAATATCTCACAAATGTATTATACTTTGTCAATTAAAATTATACATATATATTTGAAAA
>NW_022166247.1:0-1466 GCF_008728515.1 Papio anubis | reverse complement strand
AATATCATTTTCTCCCCTTCTGAATATTACAAACAATATCACAGGGGGTGTATCCCCTGCCGCAATACTGAGAGTAATATCATCCTCTCACCCCTGGATATTACATACAATATCACAAGGGGGTGTAAATCCCCCACGATGTTGGGAGTAATATCATCCTCTCTTTCCCTGAATATTACTGACAATATCACGGGGAGGTGTAAATACCCCATGATACTGGGAGTAATATCATCCTCTATCCCCCTAGATATTACGAACCATATCACAGGGGGTTTTACAGCACCTGCAATATTGAGAGTAATGTCATTCCCTACGTCCCTGGATATTACAAAAAATATCACAGAGCGGTGTACACATGGAATGATATTGGGAGTAATATCATCCTCTCCCCCCACCCCAGATGTTACGAACAGTATCACAAGGGAGTGTACACACGGGATTGTGATATTGGGCATAATATCATCCTCTCACCCCTGGATATTATGAACAAAATCACAGGGGTGTGTAAAGCCCCAGCGATATTGGGAGTAATATCATCCTCTCCCTCCCAAGATATTACAAACAATATCACAGGGGTGTGTACAACACCCCTCCCCCTTGATATTAGGGGTAATATCATTTTCTCCCTTTCTGAATATTACAAACAATATCACAAGGGGTATATCCCCCGCCGCAATACTGAGAGTAATATCATCCTCTCACCCCTGGATATTACATACAATATCACAAGGGGGTGTAAATCCCCTCCGATATTGGGAGTAATATCATCGTCTCTTTCCCTGGATATTACTAATAATATCATAGGGGGGTGTAAATACCTCATGATGTTGGGAGTAATATCCTCTCTTTCCCTGGATATTGGTAACAATATCACAGGGGGGTGTAAATACCTCACGATGTTGGGAGTAATATCCTCTCTTTCCCTGGATATTACTAACAATATCACAGGGGGGTGTAAATACCCCGCCATGTTGGGAGTGATATCATCCTCTCTTTCCCTGGATATTATTAACAATATCACAGGGGAGTGTAAATATCCCGCGATACTGGGAGTAATATCATCCTCTACTCCCCTGGATATTACAAACCATATCATAGGGGGATATTCAAACAGGATGTTTACGATATTGAAAGTAATATCATCTCCAATCCCCCCATGGATATAAGGAACAATATCACAGGGAGGTATATACCTCCCGAGATATTGGGAGTAATATCATCCCCTCTTCCCCTGGATATTAGGAACCATATCACAGGGGTGTGTACATCCCCGCGGTATGGGGAGTAATATCATCCTCTCCCCCCCTGGATATTATGAAAAATGTCACAGGGGCGTGTACACTCCCCGCGATTTTGGGAGTAATATCATCCTTTCCCCCTGGATATTACGAACATCATCACAAGGGGGAGTATGCAAAAGGTGTTTACGATATTGAAGCTAGTATCATCTCCAACCATCCCTGGAT
>NW_022166246.1:0-1466 GCF_008728515.1 Papio anubis | reverse complement strand
TTTTTTCAGAATTCTTTTGTATCTCACTGAACTTCTGTAAAATAAATGTTTTGAATCCTTTATCTGGAATCTTGATAATTTCTTTTTGATTAAGATCTATTGTGTTCCTTTGGGGCTTTTTTTTTCTTTTTTGCTTTTTCATGTTTCTGTGTTCTAACATTAACATTTTTGCATCTGATATAACAGCCAGTTCTTCCTATTTTTGAATTTTGTTTCATTGTGGAGAACTTCTTCCTGAAGATAAGTCTATGGTGTTGGTTGTGTGGGGTACTTTGGATTTGATTCTGGGTGTAGTACACAGTAGAGTACTATGGTCTCTGTATAATTTCTTTGGCTGCAGACAATATTAATGGTATCTGTGATTTCTTCTGTGCATTAGGGTGTGGTTATTAGTGAGACTGTGGTGACGATGTGCTGGGGGCTGGGATGCCACATGAGACAGTCTTCAGTCTCCAGTGGTGGCAGTGGTGCTGAGTGTTCTTATCTTTGTGCCCCAAGGTGGTGTATACTGGTATTTGTGTTGGTGGTTCCTGGTGGGCTGATTCCTGGGCCTCTGGGTGGCTTGCTTGGATGCCAGTAGTGGCAGTGGTTGACTGGGTGGGTGGGTGGGTGGGGTCTTTGCCTCCTGGGCAGCTAGCTTGGCAGTGGCAATGGTGGGCTGATTCTCTGGGTCCCAAGCAGTGTGCATTGTTAGCGGCAGCTGTGATAGGCTGGGTGGGATGCCCATAGGTGGTGTTTGCAGGTAGGTGACAGCTAAGGTGATAGCACCCAACCTCAGGTACCCAGGAGGAGTGCACAGGTGCCCAAAGTGGTGGATTGGGTTGAGGAATTCCCAGGCCCCGGGGCTGTGTTCTCTGTCTCAGTGGGAGGGGTCAATGAAGCTGTCTCTTCATCATTAAATGCTGTGCCAACTAGTCCCTTAATTTTCTTTTTGACTAGAGGACTGAAACATTTATTATAGTTTAGATCTGCTGGTTGTTTTTTCACTCGCTGTATGTCTAAAATCCCTTTGTTTGTTTGTTTGTTTGTTTGTTTCTGAGACAGAGTCTCACTCTATTGCCCAGGCTGGAGTGCAATGGTGTGATCTTGGCTCACTGCAACCTCCGCCTCCCGTGTTCAAGTGATTCTCCTTCCTCAGCCTCCTGAGTAGCTGGAATTACAGGTGCGTGCCACCATGCCTAGCTAATTTTTGTATTTTTAGTAGAGACGAGGTTTCACCATGTTGGTCAGGCTGGTCTTGAACTCCTGAGTTCGTGATCTGCCCACCTCAGTCTCCCAAAGTGTTGGGATGACAGGCATGAGCCACCGCACCTGGCCTAAAATCCCTTTATTTTTTGATAGATATATTCAAGGTGTGTTAGCTTAATTTAATCATCACACATGGTATACATATATCAATACATCAAACAATATCTCACGAATGTATTATACTTTGTCAATTAAAATTATACATATATATTTGAAAA
>NW_022166245.1:0-1467 GCF_008728515.1 Papio anubis | reverse complement strand
TTTTTTTTTTTTTTTGGAGACAGGGTCTTGCTTTGTTGCCCAGGCTGGAGTGCAGTGGTGCAATCTCAGCTCACTGCAACCTCCATCTCCCAGGCTCAAGCCATCCTCCCACCTCAGCCTCCTGAGTAGCAGAGACTACAGGCCTGCACCACCACACCTGGCTAATTTTTATATTTTTTGTAGAGACAGGGTTTTGCCATGTTGCCCAGGCTGGTCTTGAACTCCTGTGCTCAAGTAATCCTCCCACCTTGGCTTCCCAAAGTGCTGAGATCGCATACATGAGCCACAGTACCTGGCCAATTTTTTTTTTTTTTTAATTTTTGTAGAGACAAGGTCTTACCATCTTGCCCAGGCTGACCTGAAACTCCTGGGTTCAAGTGATCCTCCTGCCTTGGCCTCCCAAAGTGCTGGGATTACAGGAATGAGCCACTATGACAGGCCACCACTTCTTACTAGCCTTGTGATCTCAGGTAAGCCACATAAACCCAGTTTCTTTATCTATGTAATGGGGATTATAAGAATCATTCTAGGCCAGGCGAGGTGGCTCAAGCCTGTAATCCCTGCACTTTGGGAGGCCGAGATGGGCGGATCACGAGGTCAGGAGATCGAGACCATCCTGGCTAACAAGGTGAAACCCCGTCTCTACTAAAAAATACAAAAAAAAAACTAGCCGGGCGCCATGGCGGTCGCCTGTAGTCCCGGCTACTCGGGAGGCTGAGGCAGGAGAATGGTGTAAACCTGGGAGGCGGAGCTTGCGGTGAGCTGAGATCTGGCCACTGCACTCCAGCCTGGGCGACAGAGCGAGACTCCGTCTCAAAAAAAAAAAAAAAAAAAAAAAAAGAATCATTCTACTTCACAGAGTTGTGAGGTCAAGAGGAGTAGATGAAATGTAAACTTCTTAGTATGCTGCCTGGCACATGGTGAGCATTATACATATTAGTCTTTATTCTCTTTGTCCTCCACTAGAGTGCCAGATACCTGGGAGACCTTCCAGGTGTCTACTGTCTATTGTTAACTGAAAAGGACAAAGACATTTTGGAACAATGTAGAAGGATGCTTTGGAGAGACATCATGGGCGTGATCCACTATTCATTTCTCCATTAATTCAGCATTCACAGAGACAGAGGCTGCCATGTGCCAACCAAGCCTGCCAGATAGACATCATCTCAGCCTCAAGGGTTCTCAGGTCTAGAGGGAGACAAGTATACAAATAAACCCCACATGTCACTGAGCTGGCTTATGAGGGAGTCAGGGGAACCTAAAAAGAAGATGGGAGAGGGAGTGGAGTGACTTCATTTTCGATGCCTCAGAAAGGAGGCGAATTCAAGCTGAGACCAAGAGAATGAGTACAAGTGGAAGTGCCAGGTGTCAAAGAGTTGGTGGGAAGGAGAGGAGACAAAAATGGGTGCCAAAGCTGAACTTTCTTTTTTCTTTTTTCTTTTTTTTTTTTTTTTTGAGACGGAGTCT
>NW_022166244.1:0-1467 GCF_008728515.1 Papio anubis | reverse complement strand
GCAAGAGAGAGGGCAGACCTGTTGCCTCTTCTCTGCAGCAGTAGCCTCATATTGTAGCTACTTCTGAGGTCATACCCCTCCTCCCGTTAGCATCGATTCATCTTCCGTGTGAAATGACTATTAACTGATTCTGGACTACTAAAACATGTTTTGGTTAATGTTGAACATTATAATAACTTTAAAAACCATTGACATGGCCGGGCGAGGTGGCTCACGCCTGTAATCCTAGCACTTTGGGAGGCCAAGGTGGGCGGATCATGAGGTCAGGAGTTCGAGACCAGCCTGGCCACCATGGTGAAACACCATCTCTATTAAAAATTTAAAAATTAGTCAAGCATGGTGGTTTGTGCCTGTAGTCCCAGCTACTCCAGAGGCTGAGGCAGAAGAATCGCTTGAACCCAGGAGGCGGAGATTGCAGTGAGCTGAGATCGTGCCACTGCATTCCAGCCTGGGCAACAGAGTGAGATTCCATTTCAAAAAAATAAAATAAAATAATAAAAACCATTGACACTGGTTAGAAAGAAAAATTCAACAAATGGAGTTCTGCTACTTATGAGTACTAGGTTCTGTTCCAAACTCATAAACTCCAACCTCATCTTTTCTTAGTGAAATTAAGTCATTGGTGTAGAAGTCCAAGGTTGCCTGGTATCCAGTATGTGGATCTACACTTGAATGCAAATGGAGGAGATGAGAGAAAACTGTAATGGGGTGGTGGAGGGAGAGCAGGGGCACAGTAGAGGGAGAGGCAGTGTGACATGCCATTGTGTACTTCCCATAGAATGCCTGTCTGGAGTTGGTTCTGCTTTAGTCAACAGCTTGGGAACTGCTAAGAGTTCCAGCTGGTTCTGTGATTACATAGTTGTCCTATTTGGGATGCAGGATTTGTGTCACTAATTTTTTTCAAAAGCCCTGTAACAATTTGGAAGCCCAGAAGGGAACGAGGCAAGTACAAGTTTGGGTGCTCTCTATGCGAGATTTTCCAGCTGGGATGAAACCTTGACATCAGCCACGCAGTTAGTTCTTCCTCACAGGTTCCATACTCTGTGCTATGATGTGTGACTCTGAGATTTACGGATGTATCTTCTCTCCAGGCACTTCCTGGCTTCCTTTGATAACAAATGTAATTAGCTATTTCCCTTCCCTATTAAATTCTGCATATGATCACAGTTATTCTGGTTAAATCAGACTCCAGAGGCCAACATTAATGAAACAAGAATTACGAAATCTGTCTTCATTAAATGGAAAACAGAATAACTGAGAGAGTCAAGATGGAAAAATAAACAGTGTATTGTATGAAGGAGGCTGAAAAGAACCAATGGCGTAGATTTTCAAACATTTAGAATTTAAATCAAAGACACACTCTGTTTTACTGTTTAAATTTTTTTTGGAAAAATGTTTCCACTTCCTCACATAATCCATCTCAAGTTTTGAATGTGGTCCATCATCTCATTATTTTAGACTGGAGTG
>NW_022166243.1:0-1467 GCF_008728515.1 Papio anubis | reverse complement strand
ATGGGAACTAGTAACTTTATTATCAAGGTCACAAGATGCAAGGCCAATATTTTAAAAAGTAAACACTGGGTTTTGAAGTATAAGGGAAACAAGAACATATTAGCATCAAAAAACAGGAAATGCTTAGGGGAAATTTAACAAAATACCCGCAAGGCCAGCAAAAACGTTGCCGAGAGAAGTGAAAGAAGACCTAGTAACTGGAAAGGAATGGCATGTGGATAAATCAGAAGACTGAGTATGAGGAAAATACACATTCTCCCCCAAATGGACCAATGCAATCCCAGTCAACATTCCAGGAGGCTTGGTCATCTAGAAACTGATTCTAAACATGTATATGAAAACAGGACATTTACCAGCCAAAATAATAGTGAAAAGGAAAAGAAAAGTTGGGGTATTTTCATTTCCTGACTTAAAGACTTACTGTAGAGCTTCAGCCATTGAGAGATAGTGGGGCGGGCATGAGGAGTGCCAATAGGTCAATGAAACAGGAGCGGCCAGAGAGACCCATTCACGGATGATGCAAACGTTTCTGACAGAGGTGTCGAGGGAATGCAACATGAAGAAGATAGTCTTTTTGGCAAACAAGTTCTACAATACTGGATAAATGACAGGGGACAATGGCCTTAATCTTTACCTACATGACAGAAAAAGTTAGCTTGAAACGGACGATGGGCCTGAACGTAAAGCTCAAACTATAAAGCTTCCTGGGAAAAACACTGGAGAAAATATTTGTGATCTGGACGTGGGCAAAGATTTCTTGAACAGGACACAGAACACAAGAGCCACGAGAGAAAATGAAATTGGGACTCATCGACACTGGCGACTCCTGCTCTTGGAAGTTTGTTTTTCAGGAAACGAAAAGGCAAACCGCGCACTGGGTGGCAATTCTCACAACACTTCTTAGAAAATTCTTACAAGTCAACACTAGGACAAACAGCACTATTGTTTTTTAATGGGCAGGATTTGAACCTCACCAAATCCACGCCCCCGTGGCCACGAAAGGGTGGTCAGTGTCCACAGTCATTTGGGAAACGGCGTGAAAACCACCGTGAGATTCCACTCCACGCCCGTCACGGTGATGGAGAGGAAACGCTCTGACCACACCAAGTGTGGGAAGGACACGGCATAATTCGAGCTCCCACGTGCTGCTGGCGGGAGCCTAAAATGGTACAACTTTGGACACCGGTTTGGCCAATTCTTTTAGAGAGAAACACACACCTTCCCTAGGGCCCGGCAACTCCACTCCTAGTAACCAAGTGAAATGAAAGGATTTGTCCTCAGCAAAACGTGTGTGCGGAAGTTCACACTCACTTTCTCTGTGATAACCAAGAGCTGGAAACCACTGCCACGCCCTCCAGCCGGTGAACAGATTAACCCACTGGGCTAGAGCCACACAATGAGATGCTACTTGGCAACCGTGGACACACACTGCATGGCGGACGAATGTGCAGACATGAGGCCACGTGA
>NW_022166242.1:0-1467 GCF_008728515.1 Papio anubis | reverse complement strand
CTAGAGAACAGATATCCTGTGGATTGGTATAAAGTCAATGTATGGATCAGATTAACAAGTGGAAATGCTAAAATTTTATTGGAAAGGTTGAGGCTTTTCACTTGTATTTTAGCTTAAAAGAAACACCATTCCTCAACAATATAAGTATATGACTTCAACTACATTTGCAGACAAAACTAGCATTTACTTTCTTTCTTTCTTTCACTTGGGTTTTAATTATATACATATTTTTTCCTGAAGAAGAAAGCCATTTTAATACATTCAATACTGACTTATCCTCCATTTTTCTGTAGAAATAGTGATTTATTGTATGGAGTTTCCAGTGTTTACCTTTAACTGATTAAAATGGGTAGAGCATGGAGTTTTCTACTTAGTTCCAGGTGAATTCTTCACATTTCCTGGCTTTTAAAAGTTCTCCTTCCACAAATCTTCTGTTACTATATATCCACATAAACCCCAGTCATATAATCTCTCCCCACTGACCTTGGCAAACACGATGGCTTCTTGTGGATAACAGATGAAGGCAGCTCATCCCGTGAAACCAGGTGGACACACTAGCGTCTTTATTTTTGAACCTCTAGCCAAAAAGAGTCCATTAAGGCCAGCAAAACCAGTAACACCAAATCTTGGAAAAAATCCAGGAGGTGCATTTTGGAGATATTCATAGCTGTCTAACCCCCACTGAACCAAACTTTGCATCTTAGGCTTAGTTTGGGAGTATGTTTCCTGACACAAATTTGTATATGTCTCACAATAGCGTCAGAACTGTAAGATGCCTTCTTCAAGCTGGCTCCTTGACTCTTCTACACATTTCGATTGACCCTCAGGAACTGAGTACAGTGAAAGCTCATCAACCTTCACGGGGTTTTGGGGAGATGAGTCCTTTTTTGGTGCTGCATAGACTTTGAAGGTGAACACGTGTAGGCTGGTTGGCCTCATGGACCTCTGAATTACTTTGAACATGTCGTTGGCTGCGGTGGCTCTGGCAGGATTTACTTTCTTTTATTCCAGTTTTATTCCACTTTTTAAAAACTTTCTTTTATTCTAGTATTTCTTTTTTAAACCTATTCTTACTTAAGATCTCAAAGTTTCACATCTTAGAGAATACAATGGTGGTTTACCCTATCAAAGAGTTTTCTGCCTTATGCCCAGACTATAGTACACCTCAGTAAAGCTCGCTTAGGGAACATGGGTCTTGCTATATCATAACTGCTTGATAGAGAAGCATAGAAAAATGTACAGTGCATGTAAAATAAAGATCAAATAATTTCTACCACTTGTATCAGTTTTGTCAGCATATAGGATGATATTCCTTATGAAGAAACACATGAGTCAACATATTCTAACTTAATATCATACTTTTAAGATATAAGCAGAAAGCCTGTAATCCCAGCACTTTGGGAGGCCAAGATGGGTGGATCACGAGGTCAGGAGATCGAGACCATCCTGGCTAACACGTTGAAACCC
>NW_022166241.1:0-1468 GCF_008728515.1 Papio anubis | reverse complement strand
TCTTGACTTTTTAATGATCGCCATTCTAACTGGTGTGAGATGGTATCTCATTGGGGTTTTGATTTGCATTTCTCTAATGACCAGTGATGATGAGCTTTTTTTCATGGGATTGTTGGCTGCGTAAATGTCTTCTTTTGAGAAGTGTCTGTTTATATCCTTTGCCCACTTTTCGGTGGGGTTGTTTTTTCTTGTAAATTTGTTGAAGTTCTTTGTAGATTCTGGATATTAACCCTTTGTCAGACGGATACATTGCAAAGATTTTCTCCCATTCTGTAGGTTGCCTGTTCACTCTGATGGCTGTTTCTTTTGCTGTGCAGAAGCTCTTTAATTAGATCCCATTTGTCAATTTTGGCTTTTGTTGCCATTGCTTTTGGTATTTTAGTCGTGAAGTCTTTGCTCATGCGTATATCCTGAATGGTATTGCCTAGGTTTTCTTCTAGGGTTCTCATGGTTTCAGGTCTTACATTTAAGTCTTGAATCCAACTTGAGTTAATTTTTGTATAAGATGTAAGGAAGTGGTCCAGTTTCAGTTTTCTGCATATGGCTAGCCAGTTTTCCCAACACCGTTTATCAAATAGGGAAACCTTTCCGTATTGATTGTTTTTGTCAGGTTTGTCAAGGATCAGATGGTTATAGATGTGTGATGTTATTTCTGAGGCCTCTGTTCCAGTCCATTGATGAATACATCTGTTTTGGTTCCAGTACCATGCTGTTGTGGTTACTGCAGCCTTGTAGTATAGTTTGAAGTCAGGTAGCGTGACGCCTCCAGCTTTGCTCTTTTTGCTTAGGATTGTCTTCGCTATGCGTGCTCTTTTTTGGTTCCATATGAAATTTAAAGTAGTTTTTTCTATTTCTGTAAAGAAAGTCAACGGTAGCTTGATGGGGATAGCATTGAATCTATAAATTACTTTGGGCATTATGGCCATTTTCATGATATTGATTCTTCCCACCCATGAGCATGGAATGTTTTTCCATTTGTTTGTGTCCTCTTTTATTTCCTTGAGCAGTGGTTTGTAGTTCTCCTTGAAGAGGTCCTTCATAATCACTTGTAAGTTGTATTCCTAGGTATTTTATTCTCTTTGTAGCAATTGCGAATGGGAGTTCACTCATGATTTGGCTCTCTATTATTGGTGTATAGAAATGCTTGTGATTTTTGCAAATTGATTTTGTATCCTGAGACTTTGCTGAAGTTGCTTATCAGCTTAAGGAGATTTTGGGCTGAGATAATGGGGTTTTCTAAATATACAATCATGTCATCTGCAAACAGAGAGAATTTGACTCCTTCTGTTCCTATTTGAATATCTTTATTTCTTTCTCTTGCTTGATTGTCCTGGCCAGAATTTCCAATACTATGTTGAATAGGAGGGGTGAGAGAGGGCATCCTTGTGCCAGTTTTCAAAAGGCATGCTTCCAGTTTTTGCCCATTCAGTATGATATTGGCTGTGGGTTTGTCATAAATAGCTCTTAT
>NW_022166240.1:0-1468 GCF_008728515.1 Papio anubis | reverse complement strand
GGCACAATTTCAGACTGGGGCAATCCCGTAACCTCACTATCTGCTTGACTTGCCTGGAATGAGCATGTGACCCATGTTGGCCATACAGTCAGCTTGAGAATCCCAAATCCCTGAAACCAGGTCAGGTGTTCTTCTCATTCTAGCACTTGCACATTCTCCTTCTCTACATATCCTGGGATTTCTAGGTGCTGATTTGGTTTTGCCTGGAGGCAAGGGCTTCTACTGCTGGAACACACGGTAATGGTGGTAGATAGTTCTGCAATGCCTGTGACCTAAGCACGTGCAGGGTCTCTTAAAAATCTTTTCAGGAATTGTGTATTGGTGTGATGTTGGACTATACATTGAGGGCTGTTTTAAGATTCAGCCTATTAATCTTTTGATATCATCAATTATACAACAATCAAGATTGTTGTCTTGCATGAGCAGTCACCTGTTGAGCATTCTCTAATTTATTGGAATCTTACTGTACTGCTTCAGCTGGGTGCTTGGGGGGTGGCATTCCTCTTCAGGATGGCAGTAAGATAACAGGGAATTTTTAGACACCCTCTCCTCTGAGAACCCTTGAGCCACAAATACAACTCTTGGACAGCATGTGTCACTTTGGGAGGCAGTCTTTTCTGTGCTAGTGTCCTTCCTTCATAGGCTGTGCGCTCTATGAATGTAGGTGTGTTTACTTTGACTCCTAAGTGTCTGGCATGCAAGCTAGAGAATAGAAGATGTTCAGTATCTATTTATACAGTAAACAGTAGAATAAGTGAGAGATGCTGTTATGAAAAGCCCACTTAATGATATATTCAGGAATGCAAGTGGATAGGTTAATTGAAAATGTCTGTTAATCAGTATTCATAAAAAAGGAAACGTTTGTAACATGAATATTTCATTTTTGCCTAGAATTCATTCACTGTAATAGAACTAGACTACAGAACATTCCTTTGTGTAGGGTTTGTGAATAGAATTCTACTCTATCTTGCTGAAAGCATATCTATCAATCATTGTCTATGATTTGCAGTGTGGATTCATTTAAATGTAGATTCTAGCGTCAGATGCATAGCATTCTTACTGAGGATATTGCTCCATATTGTTCATTTTTGTTTAATCTGATAGAGTTGGCAGACTCACACCTATTAAACTAACAATAATTTTGGAACCTGCTTTTATTGTCCCTTTAAGCATTCACATTAGTTTGTATGGAAACCGCAGTTCTTCTTTCATACTTGTATTTCATTGATTTGTGGCGTATTTTGATAAATTAGGTAATTATATTGACAAACCTAATTGTCAAAAGCAGGACAGGAAACAGATCCAATTGATTCTTGTGAAGCTGATGATTCAGTGCTCTTGAGCCCAGGTGTACTATAGCATCAGTGAATGACCACAAAGGCTCAGCATTTGCTCAGCATCAATCCATATATTTTCTTCAGGAAGTGGAAAGGATTGGTTATAGAGATGGAATGTATTAGTGAGAGAC